>NC_142949.1:38173229-38200729 GCF_046866305.1 Octopus bimaculoides | reverse complement strand
ACCAGTGTTCCAAGTTTCAAAGTGTTTCGTTAATGAAAAATGTGGGCCCCGTTTTAAAAAAGATCCCAGAATTAAGCATAATGGTTATTTAGGAGTAATTCCATACTCTCGAGCTGGAGCCTCATCACCGGATGCAATTGAATGTTTTATCCGAGATAAATACACGCATGCGTACACACAATCACAGACACACTCACACTCGCTCCCCGCTCTCTCTCTCTCTCTTATTAGGAAATCTAAGTTTAGTCTCAACTGTAATCACATACATTCCTCGTTTATGTTACCTGGATTTGTATTTTGGCGAAATGCCAAAGGCATATTCTCATTTAGTCAAGGTATCACTGAAGATAATGGTATTTCCTTACGTTGGCACCAAGCCAGATATTGTGAGAGAAGGAAGCAGTGGGAACTGGAGTGCAGTTAATGATGTTGTTGTTGTTGTTGTTGTTGTTCAGTAACCAGGACGGTGAAATGGCAGAGTCGTTAGAGCATCAGATGAAATACCTTGCGGTATTTATTTAATTCTGAGTTCAAATTTCGTCAAGGTAAAAATTTGTCGTTCGTCCTTAAAGGGTTGATAAATAAATTGCTAGTCTGGGTGTCTGACTTGGCCAGAATACTGGCGAACGGGAGATGCCTTGTAAACTGTGTTCTAGTTCCTTGAGTTCTGTGTTCGAATTCAACCGTGACCTACATACAGGACAGGATTTATATATGGACCAATATGAGCTATGGCTCAGAAACCTGCAAGCTAGTGGAGAGGGAGAAGGGGAGGGGCCTTTAACTTAGAGAAGCCTAAAGCTTGGAATTAAAAATTCAAAAGTATATTTACAGCAATCAAATAATTTGTAATTTTGTTTTTTACTTGCTTATATTTTTTTAAATCCAACAGAGTTCTTTTCAAATTATGGAGCGCCCTCTCTGGATTTATTGGACCCTTTCAGATTTAAAAAGTCGTTAAATTTAACTGAGTCCCTCTGAATTTGCTGAAGCCCTTTAAAATTTTGGGACCTCTTCAAACTGTTTTGGCCCCCTAGATTTATTATCTTAAGTTTTGAATTAGCAAAATCGTTGGCGGGGGTGAAAGGTCCAAAACTTATTGGCCCAGGGGCCCCAAAAGCATATTTGCCCGGGGACCCATCTAAGTTTCAATCTGACCCTCCTACCTGTATCTGTATGTGTAGATATTAGATACATATGTTTCTGGTGATACATATCACCACCAAGCAGCGTTTAGATATAAACAGTTGAAATATGTCATAAACATATATTTAGTAACCTAAATTTCATATACATACATACATACATACTTTTCTACTCTAGGCACCAGGCCCGAATTTTTTGAGGAGGGGGGGGGCAGTCGATTAGATCGACCCAAGAACGCAACTGGTACTTAATTTACCGACCCCGAAAGGATGAAAGGCAAAGTCGATCTCAGCGGAATTTGAACGCAGAACGTAGCGACGAGCGAAATACCGCTAAGCATTTTGCCCGGCGCGCCCACGTTCCTGCTAGCTCACCGTGTAGGGTCTCTGTCCTTAATTTATGCGTGTTAATGTACACAGACATATACAAGCATATGTCTGTGTACAACTTGCAAGAAATAGCAGTAAAATCACCCCCATCCCTCTGCAAACCACACCTTACCATCTTGGAAACAAAAGGAAGGGCACACGTTCAATAATATAATTCTTTTGGATAAGTGTTTTCCAACGTTTCAAGGATGGCGACATACCTTTTAGATATGAAAACAAAGAAGGACACATTAAAATTTTTATTTAATTTTCTAAAAAATCTTTTATTTAGGAGGGAAGGAATTAAAGTGCGTGACATAGTGGTTAGAGAGTCGTGCTCACTATCGTGAGATCGTGGTTTCGAATCGCGGACCGAGTGAAGCGTTGTGGTCTGAAGCAAACCGCTTCATTTCACGTTGCTTCGGTCGACACAGCTGTAAAGGAATAACTCCGCGGCCGACTGGCACCTCGTTCAGGCTATGTTGTGATCTCGATCACTTACACGCTATGGAGCCGCTACAACCACTACCGCGACTACCATCAGCAACCCCGCCATCAACACCACCATCACCGTCAAGACGACCACTTGCAGCACCGCCACCACCAGCAACAACAACAACAACAACTGTAACTTCGTTGATCCGTTAGCTAGAAACAGCAGCTGAATTTCCCTCAAATCACACCTTACATTTCATATAAAGAAGAGACACGTTTTGACAATGAGGTCCTTTATATATGTGAGAGAAAAAAATGGGTTGGTCACGGCTGAAAAACGAGTATAATGCTGGCTCGTTTCAGAACTGACCTTGGGTTAAACAACAACAACAACAACAACAACAACAACATCGCTTTCGTTAATTTATAAAGCATCCGTAAATGTGGGCGGGTGCGTGGTCTGCATGGGTATGTGTGAGTGTGTGCATATATATGCATTTGTGCGTGCGTGTGTGTCCATGTATATGTTTGTGAGTGCATGTGCAGATGTGTGTGCGTGTGCGTGTGTGTGTGCATAATGTACACATACATGTTTGTGTACGTAGTGTGCATATATGTTTGTGAGTGTGCGTGTGTGTATGTGTACGTATGTGTGTGTGTTTGCGTGCAAATATATAAATATGAGCGTTGTGTGCCTATGTGTATGTTTGTTTGTGTGTATGTGTGTGTATGTGTGCGTGAGTGTATAAATATGAGTGTTGTGCGCCCGTGTGTGTGTGTGTGTGTTTGGGCGTTGCCAAGAATTCCGCTCAGGCAGTGTGGAATTCCCCAAATATAAAGATATGATGGCACCATTAACCGTTCTATTCGCAGAAAAAAACGCTAAATAAAAATATTAATAAGAATATGTTAGATCTGTAATTATACTAGCGCAGAGCAGCAGTGAGATTCGTCAGAGAATTATGTATGTGTGTGTGTGTGTATGTATGTATGTATGTATGTATATGTATGTATGTATGTTTGTATGTATGTTTGTATGTATGAGTGTATGTGTGTGCATGTATGTATGTTTGTATGTATGCATGTATGTATGTTTGCATGTTTGTATGTTTGTATGTATGTGCGTGCGTGTGTGTGTGTGTGTGTGTGTGCATTTATATTGGTTCGACGGAACTTTGCATATAACATAGAAACTATATTCTGAACTTACCTGAAAAGCTGAAGTTTTCTAAAGTTATTATTATTTTTTTTTGTTTGGTCTTGTATTTTAACTTTCCGTCTTTCCTTCTTTCTTTCTCTCTCTCTCTCTTTCTCTCCACTAAAAGACTTTGTCCATGGTGTTTCGGTGAAAAACAGGGAACAGTGAAAAAAAAACGAGAGAAACGCGAAGACAATTACTTCGCGAAGTGGTTAAAAAAATAACACAAACCTAGCAATAGATAAATAAACAAATATATAATTAAATAAATAACTAAAACAAAAATTTATCTCGTCGAATCTCGTCGTTGATGTCGGGGAGTGCTCTCTGTGTGTGTGTGTGTATGTGTGTGTGTGTGTGTGTGTGTGTGTGTAAGTATATATATATATATATATATATATATATATATATATATATGTGTGTGTGTGTGTGTGTGTGTGTGTGTGTGTGTGTGTGTGTGTAAGTCGGCTGATTACATTTCAGTAAGAGAACAATAAGCAAGTAGTGTTGCTGAAAATGTCCTTCTCTGTTTGCCTCCTCCTTTTACCACCTCCACCCCCAGCTCCTCTCTCTCTCTTTCTTTCTTTCTCCCCCCCCCCTATTTTCAGTTTCGATCTTAATTACACGCACGTTCACGCACACGTACACATTAATGTGTATGCGTGTGTGTGTAAGACACAAAGAAACAACGAGAAGCAAACAAAAAAAGAGAGAGAGAGAGAGAGAGAGAGAGAGAAGGAGGAGTAAAGAGAGAGCTGGCGAGAGCCACAGTGCGACGGAAGGAGAACTACAGATAGAGACAGACAGAGAGAGAGAGAGAGAGAGAGAGAGAGAGAATGGAGTGGGTGAGCAAGTTAAAGAGAGACAGAAAAAGTGAGCGGAGAGTGAGAGACAGTCAGACAAAGGGAGAGAGAAAGAAAGAGAGAGAGAAAGAAAGAGAGAGAGAAAGAAAGAGAGAGAGAAAAACCGACCGTCACAGAGAGTGAGCTGCTCACACACACACACACACATGCACACACACTTGTAAGCCCACAGGCACACACCTGTGATAACTCACTCAGACACCTGTAAGCACAAACACACACACAGTGTCGACCGCAGCCAGAAAAGGGCCACAAAACCAATTGTCGTTAAGTCTATCCCTGATACGCCCCAGTTGTCTGCTCCACAGAGGCATCGTTTCATTTGTGAGGGCGCATGGCCCAGTGGTTAAGGCGTTGCATTCACGATCACAAGATGGTGATTTCGATTACCAGAGCAGGCAGTGCACTGTGTTCTTGGGCAAAACACTTCATTTCATGTTGCTCCAGTTCCTCAAGCTTTTAAATGAATTCCGGCCATAACCGGCAATTTGACCATCCAAGGAGTGTGTGTTGTAATCTCAGTCACGTATAAGCCATGGAAACCAGGTCCAACTCCAACCTTATGCATCCAAGGGATCATTAGAGACCTGAATCTAAGTCCTAAGCCAAGAATCATCTCGGCTCCAGAGGGTGCCTGGGTGGATTGGTTTAGCTTGTGTCACCCTCACCCGGGTACTCTGAGGAGCAGTGAAGAAGGAAACTGTTTCAAACGGGGCCGAACGAATGGTGCGAAATGTGAATGCATTCACATCCGATTCGTCTCTCCTATCATCGCTCGTGTTGAATCCAACCCCACCATGCCGCACACTGATCAATACACCGAATCCTCCCTCCCCAGAACCTTATCCCCCAGGAATTTCTTTCCGTAGTTGTTGACTTAAATTACAGAAGGGTTCATTAGATAATGGGAGTCTCTGATACATTACTTGTTATGCGCTCATAAATTAGTTTGATAGCTGAGCTCTGATTGGCTGTGTGCAAATGAGTTCATAACTGGGGTCCGGAACTCTCGTGGGAAATTGCCAGCGTTGTGTTAAAAGCCAACTCCATCGCAGGCATTGCTGCCAGGACGCAAAGTGCTGGAACATCTCGATTGAGCCTCTAATAGTTCTACAAATATACAGCCCTGGATTATCTTCCTTTTTGTTATTTTATCGACCTTGATTTGATGAAAGGCAAAGTTGATCTCGGCGTGGTTTGAGCTCAGAACGCAAAGAACCGAGGCGGACGGTGTAGGCATCATTCCCAACCCTCTAACAGTTCCGCTGATTCACCATCCTGGGTTTGGTCTTCTTTTAATCGACATACACACACAAAAATGTTTAGCTGACGTTGCAGAGATTTGAACCCAGAGTTGAAACAAACGAGGCAAAGTATTCTCTCCAACGCTCTAACCACTCGACCAATTCGCCGCCTCGAATAAAGCTCGACTACGCAACACGAAACTCGTAGAAGAGGATAGGTATTTCAACATTATTAATATTTCCTTAATATTATCCTCATCGTCGCTGCTCTACCGCTGCCGTCATCGTCCTACTTATCTCTGATCACCAGCTGTGGCTTTCGGTGGTGTTGTTGTTGTTGTTTATTTTTACTTCACTCATGTTGGTTGATCTCTTTATTTATGTTGTTATATACACGAACACGCGTCTACAAACGATGACAATAACAAATAAATAAATAAATTGCAGGCACACTTGCACACACACACACACACACCAATTAAATACAAACATCTGCAGAAAACACATGCAGCATTCATGAATCCTCTCACACTTATCTATGTATCTATACAGTAATCCCTAGCCATATCGCGGTTCACCTATCGCGCACTCCATACATCGCGGATTTTTCTGGCTAATATATGTAATTTATATCGCGGGTGTCAGTGGCCTATAGGTATTTATACTTTTTTAGATTTTAATTATTTCTGTGGGAAGCAAGTGAAATATAAATGAATATATATATATATATATATATATATATATATATATATATATATATATATATATATATATACATATATACACAGAGAGGTATAGGTATGTGTGTATTGATAGAGAGATAGATTAGATAGATTAAACTAAATAGATCGATAGATTAGACATTAAATTGACAAATTGTTTAGACAGACAGACAAATATGAACTTTAATACTTCTTATAAGATGACAATGGGAAAACACTATGGAAATTTTGCACAAAAGCAAATCAGGAGATAGGAAACCCGTCATAAACATGACAAAAAATGAAAAAAAGGACAATGCCGGGCTAATTAAAGATACAGTAACAAATAGTTGAAAAGCTAAGGAATTTTAGTGAATTAAAACATGATATGAAAGTAGTTAAGGAATGTGTAAAATATGTTAACAAAAAGGCTGAGAGCTGGCAGAAACGTTAACACGTCGAGCAAGATGCTTAGCGGTACTTCGTCTGTCTTTATGCTCTGAGTTCAAATTTCGCCGAGGTCGATTTTGCCTTTCATGCTTCCAGGATCTATTAAATAAGTACCAGTTGCGTACTGAGGTCGATCTAACCGACTGGGCCCCTCCCCGAAAAATTTCGGGCCTTGTGCCTAGAGTAAGAGCGCAGCAAGGAACTCACGCACCCGGTTCCGGAGCCGTGTTGAGGACGTGGACGAAACTGAGGGCGGCTACTTTGTATAAACTGCTATTTCTCAGCCATAACCTGGTTGATATTTTCTGATTTTACTAAAATACCTTTTATTTTTGCATGGCATATCGTGTTTTCTTTACCTTTGATGCAAACTGCAGAATTTAGCCTGAACACCCCAAGTGTCGGCGCAAAAATGGCTGCGTGATTTAGAAGTTTGCTTCGTAACCACATGGCTTCGGGTTCAGCTCCACTGCGCAGCACCTTGAGCAAGTGTCTTTTATAATAGCCACAGGACGATCAATGCTTTGTGAGTGAATGAGGTGGACGGAAACTGTGTAGAAGGCCGTCGCACGCGCGCACTTGTGTACCAGTGTGTGTGTGTGTGTGTCTCACCGTAGCCATCTAACTACTCGTGTTGGATTTCTTACGTCCCCGTAACTTAACAGTTCGACAACAGAGACCGATAGGACAAGTACTGGGGCCGTTCGTCCGGTTAAAACCGTTGAAGCTGGTGTAACAGCCATTCCTCCCTCCACCTCCACTCCGCCAGTATAACTGCAACCAAATAACTGAAACGAATAAAAGATTTAAAAACACAACAAAAAGGAGACATTTGTCTCGTTAGAAGTTTTATATTGTTGTCCATGAGAGGAAGTAGCTTTGTCAATGTGTTCCTTTGATATGAGGACTGTTCGTTGATATTGATGATGATGATGATGACGACGACGACGACGACGACGACAATGGTGGCGTCGGCGGTGGTGGTGGTGGTGGTGGTGGAGTGCCATTGATTTTCGGCAACTGTGACCTTCCTTCTTGCACATATTTAACATAGCAACACTTAGAATGCAATCACTTCTCGTGTGTGTTATTATGAGCGTGTGTGTGTGTGAGAGAGAGAGAGAGAGAGAGAGAGAGAGAGAGAGAGATTGCTATGTGTGTAAGTGCTGTACTTTAATCATAGCTTTAATTGCAATTTAATTACGCCCATGTGTGTGTGTGTGTGTGTGTGTGTCATTGTGAGTAAATTCATAGAATTTTTGCGGAATACTCCCAATTTTACTTTGAACCACGTGATGGGCTTTCAAACAATAGCTGAGGTCACAAGCAGTACTTTTGAGAACTCGAATATCTTATCGGCGTTTTATTAGTCTATTGCTCGTGTCACCTTGTTCCGATTCAATAGGCACCTAATGTTCTCTCACTCCTTTTACAGGTTTCGTTGTTTTGATTTGATTTTGCTGTAACCCAGTGTGAGATTAAGGCTCTAGATACCGTGGACGGTTGTCATCTTTGAATCGCATTATGGGCGATTATGATTAGTGAAGAGGTGACACGAGACGAATCGATTTGTAAGTTTTAACACAAGGCCATGCGAGAGTTATTCCTTGCTGAGGGCGCGGAGGCAAAGTGCATGAGACTGATGGCGCGGAGGTAAAGCGCATGGGACTGATGGTGCATGATGGAAGTCCTGTAACAAAAAGGGCTTCTTCATGCCTTGGAAAATAATTTATTTGTTATATTAATAGGAAAAGTGTTCATACAATACAATTAGTGGAAACACTCGGATGAAACAGCGTAATATGACACACGCAGAAAGTCTTTATTAGAATTTTTACATATCAAATTCGAGGGTTTGCTTAAAAGTTCCTGGCTTTCAGTAAAGAAAACAGAGGAGGATCAGTTAATTATGATTTTATTCAATATGTTCCCTTCTCAGATCCGCACACTTATTTCTGCGGTCCTTCAGTTTTTCTAAGTCCTGTCGAAAACCTTGGAAGTTTGGGCCTCTGACAAGGCCTTTCGCAACACCCTTAAAGCCAGGAACTTTTCAGCACCCTCTCGTGGTGTATCTTCTTCGATCATTCCTGGTTGAATATGCAACTGTGAAAATAGCTACTTGGAGGGTATACGCCAAACACGATTCGAGGCATTGTGAACTTTTGGCGCTCAATTTGGCTGCACTTGTAGGTGTCATCCACGGAAGATTCTATGTGGCAAAACGCGGGCAGATGACCGGCGCTTACTGGGAATTCAAGGGGTCGGTTGCAGGCCTCGATCACTATCAGGGGAGGTGGTTCAGAGATTTCCCGACCCTGTCGGGCTGGGGAAGACGGGCCTGCAGCTTTGCTTAGCTTACAAAATAAATATCTTAGGCATAAAAAATGAGAAAAGATGAGATATTAACATGTTATAAACTTGAAACCTACAAGAATAAAACTTGCTATGTGTATGAATGTAAGTATGATATGAGAATTTTAATGTGTGTGTATGTATGTATGTATGTATTATGTGTGTGTGTGTGTATGTATATATATACATATATATATATATATATATATATATATATATATATATATATAGATAGATAGATAGATAGATAGATAGATATATTTATACATAATCATTTCTAGCCCACTCTCTCTATATGTACATTGCATGCAAATCACACAGACATATGTGTGTGTATGTATATACACCCCACGTTCGCAAGCGCGCATTTTTTTTTTTCCATATTTTTTTACTACATGTTGTTGTACACCTATTACACTATTTTTCCTTTGTTTTTTGTCTTGCTCGAGTCAGACCCTTTAGTTTGACCTAGTTCTGTTCTATCAAGGCCAAGCAAATATGACAAATCGTGACAAAAGTACGCAAATGCAAAAATCCGTATGGAATGTATATGTACAGTGAACTAGTTTGGCCTTACACCGTCGGTAATTCTAACGGTGTTGACTGTCTTTGACGTAATTAAGCATGATAGAGGTAAGCTGCGGTAACAAAGGACAATGTTTCGATTCCAGGCTACACGACAACGTCACTAGTTTCCCCACCACTACCTCCGATCTTACTGTGGTTATGATTATTGTTATTTCTAGTTTATTATTTAATGATGATATATTCAATTACTTTTTAAAGATGTTTAATTAGTTATTCATGTTGTTGGTGTTTTTGTCCTGTTCCCCGATCGAGCAGACTTACGGATCAAACGCATTCAAGCTGTCATCAACTCGTCTTCTTTTCTGTTTTTATTTTTTTTATTTAAGCGTATGTATATCTTGGACATTTTCCTATTTGTAATTTTCTTTATTTGATTTTAGACATTAATTTTGCACGTTCTCGGATAAAGTAAAGAGAATGATCGCGTAAAAGTTCCCTCTAATTAATAACGGAGCAGAACTATGAGAAAATCCGTTCCAGCCATGCCACCCTAGTCTTTTTTTAGCTGCAGTATATTCGGGACCTAATTATTCGATGAGTTCTTCCCCCTTGGTTTTATGACTATAATATACAACAAAAGGGATTTGACTGTTATCTCTAGTATGTAAAACGACGACAGAGACTTTTCTGTTTGGTCTTTTGCGTGATGGTGCTGTTAGTACAGTCTTATGGTTAAAGACATTCCACCTGTGACCGATCCATTTATTTAGCAGTGTAGTTGTGGTTGAGGTAGTGGGGGCCGCGTATATAGGAGTCCACTTTCACTTTGTCAATCTGAAAATAGTTTCGTTTCGTTTGATAACCGGTCGTTTGGAGCTAAACAAAACAAAACACGCACTCACACATTCTATTTCCACACACGCACATACATTCTATATTCATTCTCACACACGAATTAACAGTTCATTTTCTATTCATGAAACTGCTACAGCTATTGTCATTTCCTTCGACGAAGATAGCAGAGTCACTGGTGCGTCGGACAAAATGCTTAGCGGTATTTTTTTCCAGCTCTTTACACGCGGAGCTCAAATCCCGCCGAGGTTTGCTCTTCAGTATTTCGGGATTGATAAAATAAGGCACTAGTTAAGCACTGAGGTCAATTCAGCTGACCAACCCTGCTCGTCTACGAAATTGCTTATTTCATTCGGTGGCTCCGACCTGGGAACAATAATTAGTATTAATTATACTTTCTTTTATCTAATTAGAAGAGGCTCTGAAGAAAAAACAAACAAACAAAAAACGGGCAAACGAACACCCCCCCCCCCATCTAACCAAATATAGGCGCCTATATCAGGCAACATGGAGATATGCCTGTTAAGCAAATTTCTTCTCCAAATCCCAGCAGAGATGTCCGATGTCTGTATGATTATCAAACTCAATGACTATGGATTTATTCCTTCCTCTCTTTTCTTTCCTGTGTTTTTGTTTTCCCAGTGAAACAGCAATGATGAGTTCCTCAGCAATGGCAGAAAGTTTCACCCTGCCCGTCAACGTTGACCAGCTGACCTGTGTTGTGGACTCAATGGTCGAGGTTTCATCTGATGCTGGTTCTGCTGCACCTCCTTTACCAAATGTGAACCATCTGGCTTCCAGCCCGGCTCTGTCGACCGTTGCAGACGTCATGGCTTGCGGCAACACTGCTGCTGATAACCAAACTGTCACAGACACTTGTCTACCTCATATTCTACAGACACAGGCTTCTGGCTGTAAGTTGGTGTTGTCGTTGAATCATCTATGTCACCACCACCACCACCACAGCACTATATACTATACACTATACTACAACTGCTACTACCATATTAACACCATGATACAACCACACACCACTACTACAGCTGCTGCTACAGGCTCAGCCTCCATGACCACCACAATCACCACCACCACCACCACTATTACCACTACAATGCCACATGCAAATACCACCCCACCACCACTGAGACACCCACAAACACCACCACACATGCACACACTACTACTGCACCCATACCACCACCATTACCATCACACTATACACTATTGCTACATCACCACAAAACTACCACTACCTCCACCTCCCTACCACAAAAGCTTTTATAGTTGCTCTGTCACCAACTAGCGTCTGACCGTTGACCATTCTTCTACTTGCAGTGTTATCCAGCACAAACAATGTTCCGTCTCTTCACATCCCTGTGTCCCTAACAGGACACTCCATCTCCATGTTGCCACTGATGCTCTCCCTAAACCTACCTCATCGACCCCTTATCTCTGCCATCGACAAAGGTTCAATCAGCAGGGCTTCCATCCATACAGGTGACTACTTGCCTTTTGTTTTTTTGCTCCATTTTATTAGTCTAGGCCAGCAGTTCTCAGCTGGGGTCCATATGACCGTTAGGGATCAATATGGCCCTTAGGGGTCAATATAATCCTGAGGGAGTCCATATGGCCCCAGAGGGTCAACATGAGATTTTGTTAAAATTTATCTGTAATAAATTGCTTACATTTCTACTATACAGAATATTTTAATTTTTTCAATACAATTAATTATAATTATGATTATAAAGATAATTATAAAAAATAATTTTTAAAATAATTATGATCATAAAAATAATTATAGTTATAAAAATAATTTTTAATTATAATTATAAAAATTGCGTTTTATGAGAAGCATAAATATAAACAAACATGCACACACACACACACACACACATCTTTATAGATAAGCTTTATATTCTGTTATATAAATGTGCATTGTCTATATTTTCAGCTCCTACACCAATCCCGTTTCCATCAGTAATGGCGCCTGGCATCCAGAGGGAAGCTGGGAGTTGTTCCACTGTTCAAGACTTAAACATGCTCAATTGCATTCAGGCAGAGTCCTGTGACAACCATCAGCATCATAACAACAACAACAACACCACCACCACCACCATAGAAACTCTGGAATCTTACCCATCACCCGCCACTGGTCCCCAACCAATGGAAGAAGCCAGCTGTGACCCAAACCATGTTAACAGACTCATCACCACAAACATGCACAGCACTCTGCAGAATCCAGTGCTCGTCACTTCCAACCTGTCCAATCTCTCCGACCTTCGTCTCGGGATGGGAATCACCTCACAGAACGATAACTTCCCCACTCATTCCCCTTCCATGCCTGATGTACAGTTGCCTCCGCTTTTGCAGGCTGCTAACCAATTTAGTCAAAAACATGTAGAACACCAGAAATCCGGTGCTGCCATGAGTGCAGCACCTTGCATCATGCAACATAATGGTTCAGCCCTTGAACTAACAAATGGTTCCGCTGCAGAAATTGCAGCGTCCATATCCGGTGCCAACCTTCAATCAATCTTAGATGCTTCACTTCATCAGCAACACCAACAACTCCAGGAACACTGTAATGATGAAGTAGCCAATTCTTTGAATTCTATTGGAATGGTTACCAACAAGTCATGTGACGGAAATGCTGCAGCTTCTCTTTTAGACATCAACAACATGTCAGGTATTCGAAACTTGTCTTCTACAGTTTTTGTTCTATTTTCGTTTTTGTTGTTTTTTTTCTTTAAAGTCTGGGATTTATTCTATCAATCTTATTTGCTAAACTGCTGAGTCATGGGGAAGCAAACAAGGGGGGACTGGTGGTCAGATACACAGACACACACATGCACACAGATATACACACAAACACACACACATACGTACATACACACACTGAAATACACAGTCATTCACACAAAGATACACACGCACACTCACAAACACACACACACAGACAGACATAAAGACATCCCCGACACACACACACACATAGACATACACACACACACACACACACACATATGATGTGCTTCCACACAGTTTCTGTCTACCAAATCCATTCCAAGGCTTTGGTCAGTCCAACCAAAATTCTCAGCCAAAGAAAGCTAGGTTGACTTTCTAGACCCAGACGACAATGGTGGGGCAAAATTCCATTTGAAATGCAGTAGGATTTGTGATGACAATGACCAATGTCTGAATGTTTACTCCACATGTTACGTTATATATTTTGACCTTTCACTTCATTGTATTTTGACCTTTCACTTCATTGTATTTTGACCTTTCTCTCCATTGTATTTTGACCTCCATTGTGAGGTGAGGAGTTGGCAGAACTGTTTGTATGATGGTTGAAATGCTTAGTGGTATTGCATCTGTCTTCGTGTTCTGAGTTCAAATCCCACTGAGGTTGCTTTTGCCTTTCAGCCTTTCGGGGTTGATAAAATAAGTACCAGTTGGTTACTGGGGTCAATATAATTGACTTAGCCCTACCCCCACCGAAATTGCTGGCCTTGTGCCAAAACTTGAAATTGACGAATGGATGGAGTTTGCTTCCCACCACCACCAACCACCACCACCGCCATAAACCCCTACTTCATTCCTGCAGTCCTTTCTAACAGATCAATATCATTTCTCCATTCCAGTGATCGACATGATTCTCAAAGTGCATCAAAGTGGTGCAGCAGCAGCAACTACCACAACAACAACTGATGCTGCTAAAGATGAGACCAGGAGTGCAATGGTGATGTCTGGTACCAGCTGTCAACTGGGGGAGGACATGGCTACATTTAGTACTAAACCTTACAACCAAATGTCTTTTGACAACTGTAAGCAAACTTTTTAGGTTAAACCTTAATATTTTTCCTTGTTCTTGTTTATTTAGCCCAAGGCCTGTCTTGATTGAGAAGTCTTAAAATGATCAAAGGCATTCCAGCCAAGCTGTTATTTCTAGCATGTTAAGTGACAATGTAGAAGCCCTCTTCTTGGCTGGTGTATTTTGTTGGTTTATGGCTGGCTTATATGATGTTGGGGATAATTTTGGTGATGCTAATGAGTATGATGGTTATGATGATGATGATGATGAAGATGAGGATAAAAATGACGATGATGATGATGATTATGATGTGTCACTGGTTTTAAGTATTACTTAAAGTAGCCCGTTTCTGTTCCTCTCTTTTCCAGTTTGCCTAGAATGCAACTACAACAGCAACACCAGTAGCAATGGCAGCAGCAGCAGCAGCAAGGCTCCATGTCAGATCCACAACACAAATTACTGTGATATTCCCGATAACCCTATCCCTTCTCGAGCTCGTCTCTCAACACCTTCGCTTCTTTACCTGAAAACTACCTCAGCTCATGGTTACACAGACACTCTGGGTTAGTTGTTTCCCATTTGCTCACTCCCTCCTCCCCATCAGCTCTTCTTTAAGTTAATCTGTTACTCTGTTAATCTGTTAATCTGTTACATTGTGTACCATTAGCAGAGTGGACTCTCTTGCAAGAAATCAGGCCAAATCTCCGCTTTGAGAATAATTTCCTACCTCCCCCCCATCTTGGTTGGCCAGAGAAAAAATGATAGGCTCTGCCTTCCCACCTGACAGAAAAATACTGTATGTATCCTGAGAGTGAGTGTCTTGGAGTCGAGGGACAACCAGCGATCACTGATTAATCTCCCAAAAATCAGGGTTTTAATAATTGCTCATACCTGAATTCTCAGAACCGTATTCTGTGAAAGATTTCTCTTTGACAAAAGTTTAGAATTCAAATATAGGCAGTAATTTTAACCAATGGGACACTAATAATTATGCCTATTCGGCCAACATGACCATTACGTCATATTACCGCCATTTACGACTTGCTTGCTACATTATTATTATTATTATTATTATTATTGTTCTGTTCTTTTGTAGGAGTGTGGGCAAAAGAAACCGTTCCTTGCCGAAGCCGGTTTGGTCCATTCGTTGCCAAAGTGAAGGGGAAATGTCCAGTGGATTCACAAAAGACATCAGATTTCCCCATTTGGATGGTAAGTATATTGTATCTCTGGATCTAGCATTCTCCATCACATCCTGCAACACTCCACAACCTATTGAGGTACATTTTTACATCTTCATTTAAGGCAGCAAGCTGGCGGAATTATCGGAGTGCCGGACAAAATGTTTAATGGCATTTCGTCTGTCGTCACATTCTCCCGTCTTAATTACATATTTCATATTTTAACATTGTATGAGTTAATTCCCTTGGATTATTGTGTTGGATAGAGTTCACTCCCTTAATGCGTTCGCTCTGTCTTTCTCTCCCCCTCTCTCTCTCTGGGCTGATTGGCACTCTGGAGATGATGTTATCGTCTTGTCCCCTTTCCTGAAATTGCTGGCCTTGTGCCAATATATGAAACCCATATTTTATACTTTCTCTCTTTCAGATGTTCTTAGTCAATCATTTTAAACTAACTCCAATTAGTTCTTAATTATCAGTCTACATGGAACCATGCCTCATTAACCATTCTCCAACCTCTTTCATTCTTTTATTGCAGATCTTCTCCAAAGATGGACAAACTGCTGATGTCCTTGATGTCAACGATGAGAATGAGTGCAACTGGATGATGTTTGTGAAACCAGCTCGGTCATCAGAGGAGCAGAACTTGGTAGCGTACCAACAACAACATAGTATTTACTTCATGACATGCTGTGATGTTCAACCACACCAAGAACTCTTGGTTTGGTACTCCAACGATTATGCGAGTGCGTTGGGTAAGGCTGACGGTTTTATTATGTTTTGCTCCAGGTTGTCCTTTGTAGGCTTGTTTCTTCTTTCACTACAAACACATGCATTCAACCCTTAACCCTTTTTATTATTATTATTATTATTATTACCTTTGCTCAGCTTCTAACGCTGGAAGATGTACTACGGTGTCAGCTGTTCACTACCAGTGAACTAAGGTAACACCTCTTATTTTTCGAGCACCTTCCGGAGTATTCGAGCGGTCCCAAGCAGTGCTGTTGTCTGCAAGTGTTCCACCCTTATTGCAGCCCCTATTTGTTCCACGTATTTCTCAAAATTTTTACTCACTGTTCCCAGGGCTCCGACAATTATTGGTACTACTGCTACCTTTTTCATCGACCACAACTGCTTCACTTCCCAAGCTAACCTGTCATATCTCTCGAATTTTCTTTCTTCCTTATCGCATACCTTGTTGTCAGCTGGACATGCTATATCTATGATCCAGCATAGTTTGTTTTCTTTCTCAATGCCCGGCTTCCTATTCTCTATCGCTTGGTCGCACTGAATCATAAAATCCCATCGGATCTTTGCATTTCTATTTCCGACGATGCCTTCAGGTTTGTGGTCGTACCAACTTTTTGCTCTGTCAAGTCCATACTTGTTGCAAAGTGTCCAATGGCTATATTGCCTGGCTATATTGTCATGAAAAGACATCCACATATCTGATTGCATATCCGATTTGGACCACCAAGAGCTGCATATAATTTCTGACCTTTGTGGATCTTAAAATGTCTTTTATATATATTGATTGATTGATATGTATAATGTTGTTGTTGCTATTACCCACAGGTGTGCCATTGAAGGCCAACATTACCTTGAACTGTTGCGTATGCAGAAAACCATTTGCCAGTCACAAACTCCTGGCGCAGCATGTCAGGTCAATGCATCCCGATGCCAGTGTTCGCCGATGGCACTGCCAATTTTGTAATAGAGGTTTTACGTCAATGACCAAGTTAAAGACTCATCTATTGACCCACATCGGTGCCAAGCCCCACTCTTGTTCCCAGTGTGGGAAGCGATTCACAGACCAAAGCAACCTCCGTACGCACCAGTCCATTCACACAGGTAAGTACCACATGGCATGATTGAATGAATTCCTTTGCTGCATTTTCATTTCATTGACTTAGTCAACCAGGCATGGCTGTGTGGTAAGAAGTTTGACATTGTAAAATAATATTGTTACATGGTGGCATTTTAAAATGTCAACATTTTACTCTATTAACATTATGCTATGTTGAGATTTTAACAAATTGACTGTCTAATATGTTGACAATTTAGAATTTTGACATGAGCTATGTTGACATGTCAATTTTAGTAAATGTGCATCTTATAGAAAATAAAATAAATTCAAATCTGGAATAACTGCGAAAACAGCCTAGAAAATTAGGTAAATACCTTGAGAAGATGGGAAAAAGTTACCAGCAGGCATCTACAGAAAATTGAACACTGTACCTCTCTCAGAGAAGTACAGGGTTCAATTTTCTAGACTGTTAGATTTTCTAGGCTGTTCTCACAGCCCTCCTGTGTTCAAAATTGTCTTTATTTTCTGTAAAATACCTATCCACTTAGATGTTTCTAAGACTTTTTATTAAAAAATGGCATTGTAATATATTGAATTTAATAAGTGGTTGGCGTTAGGAAGGGCATCCAGCTGTAGAAACTCTGCCAAATTAGACTGGAGCCTGGTGTTGCCATCCGGTTTCACCAGTCCTCAGTCAAATCGTCTAACCCATGCTAGCATGGAAAGCGGACGTTAAACGATGATGATGATGATGATGATATTTTAATATATTCACAAAACACTTTTATTTAATTATTTAATTTGATGTAATTATATTGTTTTATCTTTTGCTCCATTCAGGTGAGAGAAAATTTCCGTGCAGCGTCTGTAAGAAACAGTTTCGTCAGAAAGCTCACCTGACGTCCCACATGTTTACTCACACAGGTGAGAAGAAGCTGCAATGCCAGTTCTGTGAGAAGATGTTCTCTCGTTCTTCTGACCTCAAACAGCATGAATACCAACACACACGCGAGAAACTCTACAGCTGTTCGCACTGTGACAAGAGTTTCTACAAAATGCAGAACTTCAAGAAGCATCTGAAGATTCATTCTGGTGAACGGAACTTTACTTGTGTGAGGTGTCACAAGTCATTCTATACAAAGTACCACTTGAAACGGCACAGTGGCACGTGTAAGGGGAGCCGAAGTACTGCTGCTCTTGGTGTTGCTGCTGCTGGTGGTGGTGGTGGTGAGAATGATAGTGGTGTTGGTGTTGGAGGTGGGAAAGTAGCAGTGCTGCAGCAGTCTGAAAACTGTGGCCACCTCCATCTAGACACGTCTAACAACATTGATGACGGTCGAGGTGGTAATGATGAAGAAGAAGAGGATGGAAATGAGGATGAGGACGAGGATGATGATGTCATGGATAGAAATGATGAGGAAGAGGTAGAGGAGGAGGAGGAGGATGTTGAAGATGACGATGATGATAATGATGATGATGATGATGATAACGGTGGCGATGAAGATGATGATGAGGAAGAGGAAGAGGAGGACGAAGATGACGATGATGATGATGATGAGGGTGATGATTGTGAAGCACAACAAAGGACTAGGGTCTGAAGCAAAACATCTTCAACATTATTGAGGGTAATTGTTATTATCATTAACATCATCATCATCATCATCATCATCATCATTATTACTATTATCATTATTATTATTAAAGATGACAAGCTTGTAGAATTCTTAGCAAGCCAGGCAAAATGCTTAGCGGCATTTCATCTGTCGTCACATTCAGAGTTCAAATTTCACTGTTTCCGGAAGTGAATTATTCAAACCCCAAAGAATCCCTCTCAACACATGGCCATGATGCTCCCTCACTACTTCTGCTCGTGATCAGAGATGCACATCGTCAGCCACCAAGGGACATGCTCAACTGGTTAAGGTCAAACAACTGACAAGCAAATCTCTGGTATTGAGCAGAATATTTGCTGTAGCCCATTTTTTATACCAAGACAAAACAATGTTCATGATAACACTTCCAAACAGTTAAAATCAGAAGCCACTGCCTGGTACTTATCATTATTATTATTATTGTTATTATTATTGTTATTATTATTATTATTATTGTGATGATGGATGAAATGATAAAGCATTGAACTTAATAATGTCCTATATTATTTAGTTATGGTCCTTCACATTCTGTTTCAAATCCTGCTGAGGTTAACTTTGCCTTCCATTGTTCCAGGTTGATAAAATAAATACCAGTCATGTATTGGGGTCAATTTAAATTGACTGCATTCCATGCCCTTATGTCTATGTTATAAATCATTGCTATTATTATCATCACCGTCACTGTCACACACATTGCTGAAGACTGGGTCTTCGGATGAATAACTTGTGCACATTCCTGTCCATTAATTTTCTCAAGGCCATTAATTTCTTCAAAGCCATTAATTACCTCAGACCTGTACAACTTATTTTAACCATGTAAATGCTGGAAGAATGATCCAAATGATCCAACCCATTTTAACATTGAGACATTGAGCCGTTTTTAACATGTGAACATTTGCAGACCTATACAACTGATTTTTAACATGTGAACATTTGCAGATCTATACAACCCCTTTCAACATGCAAATATTTGCAGACCTATACAACCCATTTTAACATGTGAACATTTGTAAGCCTATACAACTGATTTTTAACATGCGGACGTTTGCAGACCTATACAACCCATTTTAGCACGTGAATATTTGCAGACCTATACAACCCATTTTTAACATGTAAAAACTGGAAGAACTATTAAATCCATTTTAACATCTAAACATTGACAAAACCACAGAACCCATTTTAAAATGTTAACATTTGCAGCTTTATACAACCTATTTTAATTAGTCAATAGATGGGCCTCTACGGGTCAAAAGCTAGTTGCTAGAAATAGCAACAGAGTCTGCAACAAAATCCAATGTGAAAAGTAGTTTTAGATACAAAAAAAAAAAAATATGCAGATGGTCATGGTTAGATTGTCATTGACTATAAATCTATCTAATCAGGCCAGACATGGGGCTAAACACCTACATTATTTGAATGCGTAATCTTTGATGGACTTCATGAAATTTACATTGAAAATGTAAACATTGGAAGCTCTATACAACCCAATTTAACGTGAAGATTTGCAGATCTATACAACCCTACCTGGTATATTTAAAATTAATGTAAACTATGTTAAAAAGATGTGGAAATATGAAATTAAAAATTCTGTGATAAATAAAAAAATATAGGAAGTGAATTTTTGCTTTGGTCTTCTCAATAAAACTGGTGAAGATGTGTTGTATTGTGTTTAGGATTAATGTGATTGATGTGGATAAGCATGTGTGTGTATATGTGGATGATGGCCTTCCCATCGAAGACAACGTATGAGCGTTCGGCTGTTTTGCCAAACAACCTGCACAAATGGTTTGTTTATAGCGATCAAATGTTCGTGCCGCACATTAGCTCACTCTCGTTCCATCAAATCGGTGTTGTCTGAACGGGTGTCACAGTGTGCCGCACGTCAGGTGTATAATGTGTGTATACGTGTGTGAGAGTCTATAGGAGTGTGTTTGCGTGGATATGTGTGTACGTGTGTGCATGCGTATGTCATTATGTACGCGTATGTGAGAGTATGTATGTGCACCTGTGAGTGTGTGTAATTGCGCATATGCATGTATGATTGTAGCTTTGAGCGCGTGCGTGCATATGCGTGTGTGTATGTGACTACGTATGCATGTGCATGTGTGTCCCAGGATGTTCCCACCATTTCCTTCATGACCATCACTTCCCTCACCACCTTCATCATCATCATCACCATCGACATCATCTTCATCCCCGTCATCATCATCGTCAACGTCATCGTTGTTATCGCCATATCCGTACAAATAACACATTCTGGCGCGCCACTTCCCTCCTCACTTCATCTCACGCTGCCCCGCGATCATTTCAGAGGTATTGTTAGGCATATATAAAACTAGATTACGTTATGTAACGTAAACCTTCCTTTTCAAAGACGACAGATATTTGGCTGCTATTTCAAGCAGATCTGGCTACAGCATAGGCGCTCCTTTGGTGACTCAAATTTTTGTCCGTCTCTTTTAGAGAAGTGCATTAACAATATATCAATAATTTACTGGTTATACGCAACCTAATATGCACGTCACATGTACACCAATACATTTATTTATATATGTATATATATATGTATACATATGTGTGTGTGTATATATATATATGTAAATGCATATATGTGTGTGTTGACCTTAAGCGTTGTCAAAAGAAATCATTGCAAGGTTATATCGATCCCACGTCCAAATATATACATAAATATGTGCGTGCGCTCGATGTAGCAGGTGCTATCAATTTGTTCGCTTATCTATCCATCTACCTACCTACCTACCTACCTACCTACCTACTTATCACTCCACCTCCACAACTCCCTAAAGGCCTAACTGATCTTCTCCATTAAATCATCTATCTATCTATCTATCTATCTAAGGAATGAGTCCTGGGGTCGATTTGTTCGACGAAAGGCAGTGCTCCAGCATGACCACAGCCAAATGCGTGAAACAAATAAAAGATTAAAAGAATATATATATATATATATATATATATATATATATATATATATATATATATATATATAAATATATATATATATATATATATAGATATATATATATATATATATATATATATATATATATATATATAATACAAAGAATATATATACATGTATACACACATATATGTACATACTTACATCTACATGTGTATATACATGCATATCAGGGTACAGGACGTTAGAACAATAAACTACAGACAACGGAACGAACATATAGGAAAACGGAAAGCCACTTGGAATATCCCTTCATCAGCTGTCTCTATTCTATCTAGACGTTTCGAAGATAAGACAGAACGTACTCTAGAATAGTCTCTTCCTGAGTAGTGGATATATATATATATATGCGTACTCACATATATACGACGAGCTTCTTTCGACCTCTGTTTACAGAATCCACTCACAAGGCTTTGGTTGGCCTGGGGTTATAGTAAAATACATTTGTTCAAGGTGCTGCACAGTAGGGCTGAAACCGAAACCACATGGTCGGGTTGCGCAAAGTTCTCAGCCACAAAATCATGCCTGCAACGTTTGGACCGTACATATCCTGTTCATTATTCGTTTACAGTTCGCTCTACGAAATATTTCTTTTTATTCTAACCCCTCATCACTTCCAAGTCACTAACAATCTTTTAATTCGCCTTCTGTCCGAATTCATCCTTCCAGTCTTCGTTTTTTGTATTTTCGAGCAATATTTCTGTCTATTACTCATTTCAAATTTTGGCCCAAAGCCAGCAAATTCGAGAGAGAGGTTAGTTGATTACATCGACCCTCAGTACTTGAATGGCACTTATTTAATCGGCCCCGAAATGATGAAAATTACTAAGGTAGCATGACTGAAGGCGTTCTGTATGAAGCCACAACAACACAGAAGTTTACCATAACAGTGTATAACCAACCACTTTGCCGAGACTGCCCCGAGTTCTAATGATACAAATTTCCTGTTTTACGATGATTTAGATTAGTCGGCGAAATTTGAACTCAGAACGTGGCGACTGGCGAAATGCAATAATAATAATAATAATAATAATAATAATAATGATAAATGGGAAAAGCACATTGTTTCGTAATTCAAAGACAATATTTGATAAGCGCCAACGGTTTGAACCAAGGCCAAAAATATCAGAAATATTTAGTTAAATCTTCGGGCGTGACTGGTCGTCAGAATTCAGTACCACACCCATTCAATCATTGCTTTTTCTTCTCTTCTTATCCGTGTTTTCTGATATTTTCTGATATTCAATCTACTTTGATTCACAAACAAATACACACGACAAGAGATCACCTCACCCATACAAACTGACTCAAACAAATAGACTTACCAACACACACACATTCATTGTCATATATATATACTTATATATATATATATATATATATATATATATATATATATATATATATATATATATATATATATATATATATATATATATATATATATATATATATATATTCTTGATTTCTTATTTGTCAACAGCTGGTTAAAAATAAAACAAATGGTAAAAGTTGATCCTTGAAATGACTGAAAAGAGCATACCAGTATGTTTGTCAGTGGCAACATTGAAAAAAACAAGTGATATTGGTCAAATAAGCAAAGGCTGTAGTTTGTTTTATGTTACGTGTGCAATTAGCATTGAATACTGTAACTAATACGATACGCAGTGCAAACTATTGCAGCAGCAGCAGACGGCGACAGGCTGACAGGCGGTGTAGCAGACATGTCGATATCAGCACCAACAGCGGACGTTCATCAACATAACATTGCCGGTAACATATTGTAGATTGTTCAGTGTATATAATATAATAAAACGATGAAAAAATATATGTTCAATTCGTTTGAATATGGTCGTTGTTTATTTCTTCTTCCTCTATATTTGCATATTTCACTTCAAACATGCTTGTTTTAGTCATTTCCTGTCTGTCTGTCTTTCTATCTGTTTGTATTGTAAATATTAATGACGTGTAAGGACACTGTATTTCGTTAAGCAAACACAATATACTACAAAAGTATATTAAACGTTTATATAAGTCAATACAGTGTTCTACTGTGTTAGCAGTGCTCTTACATCACTTGTTAATGTTATCTTTACAGAATTTCTCTATAAGTTATAGCCAGCACCGGTTTGTTACGACGTCTTGTATCCGTGGCCTACAGGTCATTATTATTTAAGTACCAACTTCCAAGAATGTGTTTGATTTGTAAAATTGGTCAATCCAATAACGTTACACTGCAGTATTTAGTGGCTATTTAAGCAATGTGTTAACGAGTCGGATGTGGTACTTATGGAGGAGCGAAAACTCTTGAAATATGACATATACACTCATTACCCATTTCCAATTTCGATCTCATTATTGTTGTTTACATCTAACATCTCAGATACGAAACGTCATAACAAAATCACTGCTGGTTATAATTTCTAACAGAGAAGAACACAGTATTGACTTATAAACATGTTTAATATATGCTGTAGTATATTACAGTTTCATAACGAAATACGGTGTCCCTACAGGTCATTGATGTCCCTTGTGCATGCGCACTTGTTTGATATTTGACATGTCGATGAAATTCGACGTGAACTTGCGACGAAACAGTTTGTATTTTGTGTGTGTTTGTGATCACCTTGAAAATGGAGAACCAAAACGAACATCATCGATGCCTCATGGTGAGGGATACATTTTTCTGGAAAGGTATAGTGGGGCCTGGGGGAAAATATAGGTTGGCCAAATGTCTTTGAGATCGTCGCTGTGCTGTAACGAATGGAATCGAAGCCAAAGCATAAAACGACCTCATCCCGACGTCTCAGAAAAGGACACGCTGGAAAATATTTTTCCCGAGGTTCCTGTATATAGGATGATCACAGGATGGTCCAAGGTTTTGGACGCTTTTAACATAGCTTTGATTGCTCAAAGATAACCTACAATTTTGCAGCAACAACTGCAGCAACTGTAGCAGCGGCAGCAACAACAACAACAACAATAACAACATCAAAGCGATTTTCGGGTTGTCATGATCAGTTTGTCTATGACATGAAACCAAAGTATCATGTGACCACTATCATGTGACACGTACCATGATATATTGAACTAGTGCAGATTAAGTGAAAGTAATTGATCTCATTGTCCTGGCAATTTGACTATATAGCTCACTTCCGGTTTTGCTGCTAACCATAGTTTGCTTTGTATATGATACACTGTTTGTATGTTTGTATTTGTGTGTGCGTGTGTGTGTGCGCGCACGTGTGTGTACACGAGAAAAGAAACTCAAGAGAGAGAGAGAGAGAGAGAGAGAGAGAGAGAGAGAGAGAGAGAGAGAGAGAGATGGAAAGAGAGTTACGAAAGGGTGCTGAAAAGTTCCTGGCTTTAAAGGCGTCGCAAAAGACCTGGCTGGAGGCCTAACCCTACAGGGCTTAGAAAAACTGATGGACCGCTGTAATAAGTGTGTGAATCTGAGAAGGAAATATCTTGAATATGATCATGATTGACTGATTATCTTGTATTTTCTGTTACTCGAAGTCAGGAACTTTTCAGCCTCACCCCCACGTAGAGAGATAGAAAGATAAAGGCAGATATCTCAAAGGAGAGATAAGATGAACTGAATCCGGTTCTTTTCATGCCAAAAATGCAATCTGTTGCATGAACCAATAGCATAGACATATACGTATATACACACACACACACACGTGCACCCACATACATACATACGTTAAATTGAAAACACGACTGTTCGAGTTAAAGGTTTTATTTTTACTGGCGATTTTTCGTATTTCCTTTATTAGTTGTTTGTTTAGCTTGGGACAATAACGTCCCTAGGTCCATCAACTTCTGATTTCCTGATCTTCTGAACGAAATGTTGATAACGGAGCACTGAGTGTGTTTTCACGAGTGTATCTAGGCCGTGTCTAACTTAATAACATTACCTGATAGGATTAGCTAAATCCTTTTAAAGTCAAGTTTTGTGGGATCATGATCTATTCGAATAGGGAGTTCTTGTTGAGTGAGTTATATCCAGGTATAGATGGTTTATCTGGTATTCCTTGAAGAAATTTGTGTGCATTACACGTCTGTACTCTAGGCGTAACGGCTGGGAGCTGACGCGGCCTACCGGCGCGAAAGTTTTCACATATGTACAGGAAGGGTGGCGCCACCTCTCACTCAAAGGATTTTGCCTATGCGGCGTTAGGTTTGGCGAAAACAAATAAAGTAGGATACTTTTTGAACGCACCCCTTATGCTTATGAGCATGGTTGCGTTTCCTCTGTGTATTGCGCGCGCGCACGTGTGTGCGTGTGTTCTTGACCGGATATGTTACGTGTTCATATCTATGCAATTTGTTGGGGTGAATATGTATGTGTGTGTGTAGCTGACTTGGTGTCGATACCTGTTTAAATGTATGCGTGTATGCAGACGAGTGTCTGTGCATGTGCGGTGCGTAGGTCGGTGTATCTTCTTCTTCTTCTTCTTCTTCTTCTTCTTCTTCTTCTTCTTCTTCTTCTTCTTCTTCTTCTTCTTCTTCTTCTTCTTCTTCTTCTTCTTCCTTCGGTCGATTTAATAATCTAACGATGTCCGTGATAATATAAGCCTCTATCGATTATCGATTAAGATGCTACAGGTGGGCAACCGCTGCCACCACAGCCTGTAATGGAATCATGAAATCTCACCCACACGCACACGCACAAACATACACACACACATACATAAGCAAACACGGACAACATCTTGTCATTGATCATAATCCTTTTGTTTTTGCTTAACCCGAGGACCGACCTGATCGAGCAGACGCATCTATGGTCAGAGGAGTCCCAGCTTTGCTCATCTCGACGATTCTTTTCCTTGACAATATGTCGTGAATGAGTATGGTTTTGTAACACGTACCGTACTTTCGTTTAATCGTTTTAATGTGTCCCTGAGGCACAGCTATGATGAAACAACGGACTTTCATAGACTGCTACGTCATTGCAGTGACGAACTGTAAGCATACATTGTCTAAAGAAACAGAATGTATTAGGTTTACACTTAGAAAATATAGATGGAAAAGACTTTTACATTTCATGCAGACGCTCTTCCACAAAGAGAATAGACGACAGCGAGTAAAAAAAAAAACGTATTGGTGTGTGTGTGTGTGTGTGTGTTGCTATTTGAACGTATTAGTGTGTGTGTGATGACGAGGTATGAGTCCAATGCTGCATCTGTTTGTTTATACGCATCTTCGTGGCACGAGCATTTCCCAACAAGACAACCCGAGAAACACTAATTGCCAACCTTAATGAAATCAGTTTGCTTCCAATTATAGACAGGGAGGTGTGGGGGCCGGGTGGAGGTGGGGGAGGGAGGGTGGGGTGACAGTATGGCGGATGTGGCATAGTAGACATAAATAATGTAATGCGAGCTGACATTGGTAACGGTTGGCCACTTCGCTGGTGCTGATGGTAGGAGAGACGTGGTGGTGGTGGTGGTGGTGGTGAAGGGGCGGGGTGGTGGTGCTTGTAGTGGTTGATAGTCTTTTCTCTTTTCCTTGTTTCAGTCATTGGACTGCAGCCAAGCTGGGGCACCACCTTTAACAATCTTTCAGTCGAATGATATTTTATCTTGAAGCCTGGTACTTATTCTGTCAGTTTTCATTTTTTAAAGACCAAACCTCTAAGTTATGGAGACGTAAACAGACCAACACCGGTTGACAAGCACCGGCGAGGGGACAAACACAGACACAAAGACAAACTCACACATACACACGCACGCACACACACATGTATATATTGTTATATTTCGGGAAGGTCTGTGAAGCAATTGAACTAGATCCCACACATGCACACATACACACACACATGAACGCACATATACCCCCCCCCCCCACACACACATATATATATATATATATATATATATATATACATATATATATCGTTAGGCAGACAGGCATGAAAACATGC
>NC_142949.1:38165729-38168229 GCF_046866305.1 Octopus bimaculoides | reverse complement strand
GATTTCGTAGTTTCTGCAGTTTTTTTTTTATGAGCATTTCAATGTTATTTAATTCAGTATCAACGGTGGCCTGTTTTGCCTGTAATGCAACGATACAGTAGAATAATGGTGGCGGTGATGTTGCTAGGGGAGGTGTATGTCTGTGTGTGAGAGAGACCCTTCTTTAAATGTGTGTATTACAACACACTTAGAGTAGTTTTAGATTTAATTAATGTTTAATTAATGTTGAGTTAGCTTACTTAGAAGCACATAATCTACTAACTAATTTCATAATATTTTGAAGCAATATAATCCTTTAGATCTTTGCAATTTAACTAGAAAAACTCCCACCAAGTGTACTAGAAATCTATAAGCAACAAGCAAAATAACTCCCGGAATATCGAGTTAATACAAATTTCTAAGAAAAATAAAGACGACGATTGAGTTGAGCGTGGATTTTGTCTTTAAAGCTAAATGTGGTGGTTGTGGTGGTTATGCGTGTATGTGTGTGTGTATGTGTGTGTGTGAATGCGCGTGTGTGTGTGTATGAGTGTATGTGTGTGTGTGTGTGTGTGTGTGTGTGTGTGTGTGTAGTGAATCACAATATAACGAGATTATATAGTCAGCCTGAGAAAAATATTTTGTTAAACAAAATCCCTTTATGTATGTATGTATGTATGTATGTGTGTGTGTATGTATGTATGTGTGTGTGTGTGTGAGTATTTTTTAGTGTGGGATTGCAAGGATTAACTCTCACTCAGCTCCTACTCCTCCCCTCTAAAAAAGCAAAATTAGTAAACACCCCGTGGCACCACAGCCACCTACACCCCACCCCACCATCACCACCACCACCATCACCATCACCACCACCATCACCACCATTGTAGTAGCAATAATGGCGGGTGGTAAGTGGTAACGTTGGTGGTTGTGGTGATTTTCGCGTGGTTTTGGTTGTAGTACATGTTGGTCAAAGAGTTGGTATCGGTTGATATCGGCGGTGGCAGTAGTGCATGTGGCGGTGGCGGTAGTCATGATGCCGGGAGTGGTAGCAGCAGCAGCAGCAGCAGCAGCAGCAGTAGTAGTAGTAGTAGTAGTTGTAGTAGTAGTAGTAGAGAGAATGTGTGTGTGAGAAGGGAGGAGGGACGTTATATTGTTGATGTTGTCGGTGATCTTTAGTTGAGACACTTGATGTCAATTGACATAAAATTAGGTTTCACCCATCCATCTCACACACCCGTCTCCCCGCCCCCTCCACCGAAGACGTGAAGTTATATAGTGTGGTGATGGTGGGGGTTTAGTGGCAGTGGAGTGGGGTTGGGTGTTATATTACAGGTAAATTCTGATCAAAGTTAATATCTCTTTTTAGTTTCTACTCCTCAGGCTCTTTTCTCCTTTTTTCATTCTGTCGAAAAACATGGCCGACTTTTGTAGAAATTTAAAGATCACGTGTTAATCCTCATCACCCCCACCCCACCCTCTAGTAAATATCCTGTAGTTTCTGCTCCTTCTCATTTAAGCCCACCATTGTTCATCAATCGTTCTTTGCTCAAAACCTCTCACTCTAACTCTCTTGTTTGTCCCAAAACCGCCGCCACCACCACCACCACCACCACCACCGCCGCCGTCGCTGCTGCTCCCCATCCCTTTGTAAAACCACCCCATCCATGCCTCCATTTTACACCCACAACTTTTTCTCACTAACTTTTTAAACCTGAAAACATTGCAATTCTTTTCATTTTCTTTATTTCATTATTTCATTATTCAGTTATCTTTAACATTGCTCTCTCTCTCACTCTCTTTCTTTCTCTCTCTCTCTCTCTCTCTCTCTCTCTCTCTCTCTTTCTGTCTGTCCCTCTCTCTCTCTTTCACTTTCTGGCTCCCCCCCTCTCTCTCTCTCTCTCTCTCTCTCTCTCTCTCTCTCCCTCTCTCTCTCTCTCTCTCTCTCTTTCACTTTCTGGCTCCCCCTCTCTCTCTCTCTCTCTCGCTCTCCCTGTATATAAAGATTTTCGAAGTTAGTTGTGTGTTCCTATTCGGCAAACGAGGAATTCTATGTTTGTTACGGGAATTTTCTCTGATGAGGGTATTGACTAAAAAGGTTCCCGGATCAATTGATTTTTTTTTGCAGGATCCTTGCTCTCTCAGCCAAGCAATGCTTACTTCGTTTGAGGTTGTTTGAAGTTGCGTTGTCCCCACCCCCAATTCGTCTTGGTGAACGGAACATTAGCCAGGAGGAATTGATGACATCAGACAGCATGCAACATTCTACGGAGGCTTTGATCCTGAACCATTGGTGGGTCCATAGAGCGGGGGAGGCATACAAGGTCCAAATCCCTGCTCATCATCTTCCCCACTGGCTTCCAGGTAAACTCTTCTTTCTTGCTTCATAACAAGAGGCTCTCTCTCTCCCTCTCTATTTCCCTTCTCTCTCTTCCCCCTCTCTCTTTCCCTTCTCTCTCTCTCCCCCCTCTCTCTCTCATTCACACACACACACTCACACACAAGTGTGGGAAAAGGAGGAGAA
>NC_142949.1:38158229-38160729 GCF_046866305.1 Octopus bimaculoides | reverse complement strand
AGACATACACATATACGTGCACGTTCACAAACACGCATGCACACACACACATACACATACACACGCAACTGCTTTCAATGCCCTAAAGTGTTGAGAGGTCCACGCCCCGTCGAAAATCAACCAAGAGAGTGGGAGTACTAGGAGAAGAACGAGTGTTGCTACAATAATAGGGTCCAGGTAAACATGTTTATAGTAACTCCTTGACGTAAATAGAGGGGCCAGAGCTAAGATCAAGGGTCTGCTTGTCTCAAAGGGCTGACTGTTTTGTTCAACATGAGGGGCGGTGGGAGGTATTTCAGCGTTTGAGTCTGTCTGTATTGTGTGGTAGGGGGTGGTAGGGGTGGAGATGGTGGTGGTAGTGATGATGATGATGGTAGTGGGGTACTTGTGCATAGGCGGGTAGGTATGCATGTATACGAGTACGCGTGTATGTGTGTATGTGTGCATGTATGCACCTATGTATATGTGTGTGTCTATGCATCTATATACATATATATATATATTGAGAGAGAGATACATACACACATACACACATATAAAGATAATCAAAACGAAAAATATATATATATATGTGTGTGTGTGTGTGTATGTATGTATATTATATATATATATATATATATATATATATATATATATATATACACATACATATATATATATATATATATAGGTGTGTGTGTGTGTGTGTGTGTGTTCATGCGTGTACGTAAGCGACCGCGTGTGTGTTTCATGTTGGGGTACCACCGTCAAATGTTAACGGGTGGATTGTCAGTTGTCCAGAACTGATGAAATCTGACATGTTCCCCTCCTCACATCAAATGAGACGCAGGTACTATGTACTTAACCACTACATTGTGGAAGACCTCTAAACAACAGCGGCTGCGACGGCGGTAGTGGTGGTAGTGGCGACGAGGATGAAGGTGGTGGTGGTGGTAGAGGTGGTGATGGTAATAGAAGTGGTGGTGGTGGTGGTTGTAATGTTGGTGGTGATGGTGATGGTGCAGTGTTGATGATAAACATCATGATGATGATGACGACGGTGATGATGGTGACAATCGTGATGACGGCAATGATGATGATGATGATGATGATGATGATGATGATGATGATGATAAAGAGGAAAAGGTAGATGAAGAAAGGGATGATGACGACGACGACGACGACAGTGTGGATGATGATGATGATGATGATGGTGATGGTGCCGATAGAAATAATTGAAGTGGCGGCTCTGTGAGTGAATGACTTCGAGGCAAAGGCTGAGTGTGTGTGTGTGTGTGGGGGGGGTGATCTCCCCGTGGAGAAAGGGAGATCATTTGAACATGACAATAGCGCTCGCCAGGTGCGCTAAAGTCATCGCAACGGAGTCTGTGTGTCGCTGCAGCGCCAGACTGCTTCAGTCATCCGGAAAAACAAGAGACAAGGTAACACACCCATCAACTTAAAGAACCAACCAACCAAACACACAGAATGACAGAGAGAGACGCACAGACAAAGTATCAGAGAGAGGAAGGCAGCGGGGTTAGTGCGTGGTTATTCGACCTGCTAGAAATAATAACCGAATTTCTTCCAAATGATTCTCCACCGAATTAGAAAAATGGAAACATATATGAATAATGTAGTGCTGGTTTCATTATAGTTTAAAAAAAGACGGGAATATTCAACAAGAAATTGCACCCCATCACTACTTGACAACCAGTGGTGGTATGTTTATGTCCCAATAACTTAGCGATTTGGTAAAAGAGTTCGATAGACTTGCTTAAAAAAAGTCCTGAGGTCGATTTCTTCGACTGAAAACCTGCAAGGCGGTGCTCCAGCACGGTCGCAGTCTAATGAATGAAACAAGTAAAAGAAAATATATATGTGACAATTATTCGGTTGTCATAATAAAACTCCGAGTTTCGGATGTCGGGGCGGAAATCTGCTCTGGCATCTCATCAGTTATTAAGACAAACAAAAATGCTATGAAAATGACTGTTGAACAAAGGGAAATTACTATGTAAATGACCGTTAAATAAAAGGAAAAACTTGAAGGGGGGAAAGTGAAAAACGCTCATAGAATTTGCCTATGCGCGCATGTACACACACACACACACACACACATATTTATATTTATATTACTGCGTAACGGCTTAAGCATACTGGCACTAACAACACGCTTTATTAAAACTGAGCGAAACGTCGTTTATTTAATAAGATCCCATCTTAACATCACCCGAGGTGATACGTCTGCAGTGAGGGATGCACCACAATGAGTTGTACAGCATCCCACCCGCGAAGGATCGCAGCAAGATGTGTCAAAACGATCGCTGTGAACAATAATGTTTCTAGTATATTCCATTTCCCGTCTCTAACATTTGTTGTATATATATATGTGTGTGTGTATGTATATATATATATATATATATATATATATATATATATATATGTATTATGTATGTATGTATGTATGTGTAAGTGTGTGCGTATATGTCTGTATATATATATATATATATATATATAT
>NC_142949.1:38135729-38150729 GCF_046866305.1 Octopus bimaculoides | reverse complement strand
GTTGTTGTTGTCAACAGCATTATTCCATTTCTCTCTTATTGTCATTCTTCCTGCTATTCACACTGTACTGGAGTTATTGTTTAACATTGCTAATCTTATTGTTATTATCATTCACTTAATAATAATAATAATAATAATAATTGTTACTGTTGTTGTTGTAGCTGCAGCTGGACAAATCTAATTGACCAGAAATGAATTACCGTCCAAACGCTAATACTAAGTGAAACTGAAACTGACCGCTGGTCAAGGAGGAGAATGTCTTTATGCTCGATGCCCTTCTTACAAGAATGACTGTAGAGGCTGGAGAGGTCTTGGGCGTGGTGGTGGTGGTGGTGGGGATAAGAGGAACATAGCTTTGGTGTTGATCTGGTGGTGGTGGTAGTTGTAGAGGTGGTCGTGGTGGTGGTGGTGTAGTGGTGATGGTGGTGATGGCGGTGATGGCGGTGATGGTGGTGGTGGTGTTAATTTGGTGGTGGTGGTGTTGGTGATGCATATTAGTGGTGGGGTTGTTGTTGACCGTGTAAAATATATTGGTGAGGGAGTGACAATGGTAGTGGTAGTAGTGGTGATATATAGAAGGCATGATGGCAGTGGTGGTAGTGGTGGTTATGAGGGTAAAGGTGATGGTAATGGTGGTGGTAGTGGTGGTGTTGGTGTTGGTGGTTGTGGTGATGGTGGTAGTGGTGATGGTGGTAGTCGTGATGGTGGTGGTAGTGGTGGTGGTAGTAGTGGTGGTAGTCGTGATGGTGGTAGTAGTGATGGTAGTGGTTGTGGTAGTAATGGTGGTAGTGGTGATGGTGGTGATGTTAGTGTTGTTGTTGTTAGTGGTGGTGATGGTGGTAGTGGTGGTGGTAATGTATGTCTGTCTCTCTTCCTGTCTATCTGTCTATCTATTTCCATCCACCCATCCATCCATCAATCTCTCTCTGTCTGTCTGTATATCTAGCTACCTCTGCCTGTCTGTCTATCCATTCATCTGTGTGCGTGTGCGTGTGCGTGTGTATCTATGTGTTTATTTGGAAAGGAAGAGGAAAGAAAGAAGGAGAATGAGGCCGACTATTGGTGTGTGACAACGGTACCACACAGCAGAAACCTTAACTCACGATGACGAAGAATTTTCTACCGACACTAAATATGACACGTCTTAAAAAAAAGATGGCGCTGGATGGGTCCTTTTATTATTTCGGTTTTTCTACTCTGGTCCAGTCTGAAAGAACCTGTGAATGGAGAGGAGCGCGGGGCGGGGGTCTCTTTTTTATTTTCGAATGTGTTCGACTGATATGTAGTTTAACGTATATAAAGATGACAAAACGACTTAGATTAACGTATAACGCCAGCTAAGGACCGTTCATCCCTCCACCTGTCAACAACAGCAGTAATAACAATATCAGCTAAGTCGCCCTGGTGGTGGTGGTAGTGGTGTTCTTTTCGGTTGAGAGATGAGATGTGGTTGTATCTGTCTAATTATCTAGTTTTATCGACTATCTATACAGCATTTATGGTGTTACTACAAGGGGGATATAGGGAGTGAAAACTACCAGGCATATACATACGTATCTATGTACATATGCATGTGTATCTATGTGTGTATATATGTATATATATATCTATATCTATCTATCTATCTATCTATATATATATATATATATATATATATATATATATATATATATATATATATATATATGTATGTATATACACACATATATATATATACATGCATACACGTATATATATATATATATATGCTTGCATGTATGTATGTATATATGTGTGAGTGTAAGTATGTATGTTTCTATGTCTATTTGTCTATCTATCAATCTATCTATATGCACACACGCATACACGCACATAAATACATACATATATGCATATATATATACATATATATATATGCATATATATATATATATATATATGTATATATATACATACATATATATACATATATATATATATATATATATATATATATACATATATATATATACATATATATATATTCATATATATATATATATATATATATATACATACATATATATATATATATATATATATATATATATATATATATATATATATATATATATATATATATATACATATATATATATGCATACATATATATATGTGAGTGAGCGTGCGTGGGCTGGTGGTGGTGGTGGTATGTATGTATATGTAATCTATTTACTATGCTGGCCCTTAATACTGTGTCAATGTAAGGAAATAATATATATGTGTATATATATATATACAGGGGGAGGAGAGAGAGAGAGAGAGAGAGAGAGAGAGAGAGAGAGAGAGAGAGAGAGGAGAGAAATAGAAAAAAGAGAGAAAGGTCCGATGAAAAAAAAATCTCATTAAATGCGGGGTAGGAGGGTTAGGGTTCGTCCCTCAGGCAATTAAAAGCCTATAACATGTTCACAAACAGCCTAAATAAAAGTCATTTTCCCTTCTAACACTATTTCCATTGTGTCTATTGATGTTCTGGCCCCTTTTCAAACGCTTGTTGCCGTGTCTTCTATTCAAACCATCATCACCTACTACAACCGAAATCACCACCACTGCCACCACTAAATTCACAAACGCCGCCGCAGCCGCCGCCACCACCACCACCACCACTCCAACCCCTCCATTGACACAATCAGCACCACCACCACCACCACCACCACTACCACCACCACCACCATCACCAACAATAACACAACCATCACAACTCCAAGCAGCATTAACTCAATCACCATCACTATCACCATCACCATCACTATCACCATCACCACCACCACCACTATTAGCTCTGACGCAACTGACATCACCTACTGCAATCACTAACTCCCCAACCAGCACTACCACTGGCACCCTCACCACTACCGCAATTATTACAACAACCACCACCACCACCACTATCAGAGTTTATTGACCCGGGACTATTAAGCCAATGTGATGAAAAATGGAGTGGGCCCAAAGTGCCGACACTGCAATGATGAGATTGAAACCGAGTCTCTGGATATAAAGTTTTAACACCTATAGAGCAGAAATCAAGGTATGACAGAGTTGGCCAATATCTACACTGATTAATTATGTCGGTATCATAAAATCAAAACTGCTGATAAATGGCATAAGCACCACCCTGAGGCTGTAACGAGAAAATGTAACGATTCTTGGGGACTTTAGAGAAAGTACAGACCGGACCATCAAAGCTAAAGCTAATAAACCGGATATTATTGCGAAAGACCAATAAAATCTGTTTATTGATTGACATGAGCATACCATGTGATCATAATATCTCAGCAAAAGAATTTGATAAGCTCAGAAAATATAAAGATTTGCTAATCGAGATCGAAAAGATGTGGCATCTCAAGATGGTTACAATACCAGTGATTGGAGGAGCTCTTGGAATAATCCAAAAAGGAACTGGAAAGTATTTGCGGATGATTCCCTGCTTACCAACCATGCAGGAAGTCCAAAAGATTGTCCTAACTAGTAACTGGTCACACGTGCTGAGTAGAGAGCATCATCGCTGAGAATTTTCTTTCCTTTCTTTTTCTTTATCTTCTTTTTTATTTTATTTTTCTATTTATTTCTCTTTCCTTTCTTATCTTTTTCTCTCAAATAACTTGACTTTATAAATGAACAATCTAGTGTGTTTATTCTGATGGCCTACCAATGTATACAGTGAGTTTATTTGCCCTAGGTGTCGGGAAGACATTCGGCAAAAAAAAAATGGAAACAAAATTGAAAAAAGAAAAAAAAAAGTAGAAATAATATTAACAATATACAATGCATTAATGACGATGATAACGAAGGTCGCGATGATGAGGATAAGCACGATGATGGTAATGACTACGGTGATCGTTGGGGGTAGCGTTAAAACCCACCCTCCGATGTCAAATTGTTAAGGATCAATCTGGTCAGCCCCCGTATATTGTCCACCATTCAAATGTCAAAATAAATACGGCGTTTCCCCTTCTTCTTTCTTTCTTTCTTTCTTTCTTTCTCTCTCTTTTACCTCTCGCTTTCTCCCCCCCTCCTTCCTCCCCCTCCCTCAGGTGAATGTACATATGGTTTGCATTGTTTAATTCCTGTGTCAATTTGTCCATCTCTACTCCATACATGCGTGCATACGCTTATGTGTCAATGTGTTTCAATCCGCTCACACACACACACACACACGTACACGTAAGAGAATATGTGAAGGCCAGAGAGAGGGAGACGGAGAGAGGGAGTGAGAGGAGAGAGAGAGATAGATAGAGAGAGAGAGAGAGAGAAAGAGTACGTTTGTATATGCATCTGCATGTGTGATTGTAATAAGCATCTGTGTGTGTGTCTATATGTGAGTATATAAATATACATGCATGTGTTTGCGTATACGTCGCTACATTGCTACGTATGTGTGTGTTTGTATGTGTGTGTGTGTGAGTGTGTGTGTGTGTGTGTTTGTCTCGTATCCATATATCTATCTGCATATATATATATATATATATATATATATATATATATATATACTATAAGTTAGTTAAATATATAATAGGTGCGTATATGTATACATGTATGTATGTATGTTTGTGTGGATGCATGCAAACATGTATGCATGTATGTAAGTATGTATGTATGTATGTATGTATGTATGTATGTATGTCGTCTAGTGTTTCAGTCCTATTGCCTTCCTGTTCCTTTTGAATCGTCCGGATAATGAAAGAAGTCAACCTGGTGGGTGGAGCGGTAGAAGCAGTGTCAAATATTGGCACAATGGTGGCACAGTATTCGGACAATGGTGGCACAATAGTGGGACAGAGGAAGGACAATAGTGTGGTAGGGTTTCACAATGGCTCGACACCGTTCCTAGAATGGTGTGGCGCGAAAGGCAATCATGTAAGGTGTGTAGGGCTACATAAGGTTTTGAAGTGATTGCGTGTGTGTATACGTACATACATGCATAGGCACATACTAACAAACATGCGTACACATATCCATCCATATGTAGATACACACACATGTATATATGCATATATATACACACACACATTTATATATATATATATATATATATATATATATATATATATATATATATATACACACATATATGTATACATACGCATATATATGTATGGATGTATGTATGTATATATGTATGTATGCATGCACGTGTCTCCGTGTGAGTGTATATGCATATGTATGGATACTAACATCTAGCAACGTGCACCAACACGCAAATACAACCACGCATATATACATGACTATATATATATATATATATATATATATATATATATATATATATATATATATATATATATATATATATATATATATATATATATATATATATATATATATAGTCATGTAAATATATCAAGAAGACAGAAACAGGGAAATTTTTTATGGCAAAATCTCGTGATATAATGAATGTGGCCCCCGAACGGAGTTAGAGAATACCTGCAGTTTAGAGATACCTACTGCCCTCGCTAATATAATTGCTGCAAGATCTTCCGTAGTAATACGGTCAAGGTTATTTGTACATTTATTTATCTGCAGATCCCGTACAGTCTCGTGTAGCTACGTGTATTCTCATCCAAGATAGTGACGAGTACCAACGTTCCTATGTAAAAGGCTTGATAATTGTTGAGAGATTTCTCGTAGCCTTATTAACCATTAAATAAAGAATATTTACCCACCAATGAGGCACTGAGCACTCATGTTTACAGTTCGATATTAGCGTGTGTGTGTGTGTTTGTGTGTTGGACATTAGGTTAGTTAAAACATGTTCGTGACATATTTCAACCTCACAAGGCAAATTCACTGCCGCGGAGAAAAAATATGAACTATGTGACACATATTTTAACTAACCTAAACTTCGCTTATGCCTAAATACATCTTGCCCTTGATACTGCTGTAATATATATACTGTATATACACTATACACACACACACACATATATGTACATATATGTGTATATATATATGTGTATAAATGTGTGTGTGTGTGTATATATAAGTATATATTTACATTGATATATTTACGTATGCATACAGACGCATATATATATATATATATATATATATATATATATATATATATATATATATATATATATATATATATATATATATATATATATACAGACATATATAAGTTTCTCACTTCTACTTTTTCAGTGTCTGCCTGTTTGACCATTGTCCAGTGTCGTCCAGTATTGTCCAATGAACCAATGACAGCACAAATGACGATCAGAGAAGGCGGACCATCGACACGCCCAGCCAATATCTCGGATGCAGTTTTAGTGGACGAGCAGGAACACGATGGCGTTGTGGTGTGGAGGGGAGTGGTGAGAGTGGACAATGCACGAATGTGTTTATGCTCGTGACCGTGTGTGTGTGTGTGTGTGTGTGTGTGTGTGTGTGTGTGTGTGTGTGTGACTGAGAAATGGATGAGAGACGTGAGAAGAGAAGAGCTGGCAGGAGTCTGGGTAGATAATTAAACATGCTTGTCAACTGTCCGTACGATTTAGTGGCTGTAAGTAGGTAGGTAGATAGATAGATAGAAAGAAGGAATGAAAGAAAGAAAGAAAGAAAGAAAGAAAGAAAGAAAGAAAGAAAGAAAGACTGACAAACGGTCGGATATATATATATATATAGAGAAAGAGAGAAAATGATTGATAAATAGATGGATTGGTAGATTGATATTTAGGCAGATATGCAAATGGAGAGACAGAAAGAATGCTTGGAAGGTACATACATAGATATGTAGATAGAGAAACAGATCGATCGAGAGATATGAAGTTCGGTAGCTGGAACTATGGACGGACAGACCAAAAAATGTGTGTGTGTGTGTGTGTGTGTGTACGAGTGATGACCACACTCAGTATGAATAATAATATGTTGTAGTATTCAGTATTTACACATGTGTGGTCCTTCTCTACATGGGATCCCCTGAAGGTGGTCAGCAAGGAAGATAACACAAGGAGCACTGGGGTCGACTTCTTCGACTAAAACCCTTTAAGGCGGTGCTCCAGTATAGCCACAGTCAAGTAACTGAAACAAATAAAAGAACATCTTCCTTCACTTTTTTTTTTACTTTCGTGACGATCAGGGTGTGATGGAAATTTTGGCTGCTATTTCCAGCAGGCTGTGGTAGTAGTGGTGTTGGTGATGGTGATAGCGGTGGTAGGAGTGGGAGCCTCGATGGCGGTGGCTGTGGCGGCGGCGGCGGTGGGGACGGTGGGGACGGGCTGGGAGATTCGGAAACGCTATGAATATATAATTATGGCTGTTAATGTCATGTTTATTAGAAGAAGGAGAAGAAAAAACTAACCGCTGGCTAAAGACTGCAATTTGTCAGCTTTTCAATCAGAATGGATAAATGGAAGGTCGTGGGGGGGGGGGGTTAGTGATGATGGTGGGGGTGGGGTGGAGGTGTCATTTCGGTTGTCCACTATCTCCCGCAGCCATGCCTCCCACCACCACGACTAATGCCACTATTCTCTCCCTCTCTCGCCCCCTCTCTTCCTTTCTCTCTCTCCCTCTCTCTCTCTCCCCTCTCTCTGCATATAGTGTAAGACCAATCCGTATTACAAGTTTACTAATATGCACTAACCAACCAACCAACCAACCAACCAACCAACCAACCAACCAACCAACCAACCAGACAACTAACCATGCACGACCCACCCTGCTCCCTGTCCTCCTACTCCTCCTCTGCACCCCCTAAGTCCACCGGTAACTTCGATGGGTCTTTTCTTTTTGCCTCTTTTTTTTTTTATTCAAAGTCCCCAAAATGAAGGATATTTAGCCGGATCGGAAATTTTAAAATATATAAAAATTGATTAAAAGCGATTATTTCATTTCTATAAACTATATTCACTCTGGGTTAGGGGTGGTGATGGAGTAATAATTTTTCAGGTGATCCGCTATCACTATTATTATTATTATTATTATTATTATTATTATTATTATTATTATTATTGTCTTTGCACAGCTTCTAACGCTGGAGATGTACTACGGTGTCAGCTGTTCACTACCAGTGTATGTATATATATAATAGTCAAACCCAGTTTTTAAACAAAGCGATATGTATAATATTTTGAAGAATTATATTTAGTGTATTTTTGTAATAACCTTACTCGACTTATTTGACAGGGTATGTGTGTGTGTGTGTGTGTGTGTGTGTGTGTGTGTGTGTGTGTGTGTGTATTTAATAACGTGTGTATGTAGTTCTGACTGTAAAAGTACGTACTCTAGCTGACTGATATTGCATGTATGTGTGTGAGTGAGTGTGTGTGAGTGTGTGTGTATGTGTGTGTATGTGTGTGTGTATGTGAGTGAGTGTATGTGCGAGAGAGATAGAGACAGATAGATAGAGTTAAAGAGAGAGAGAGAAAGAGAGAGAGAGAGAGAGAGAGAGAGAGATGTGGGAGAACCACCTGCGGGCGTGTCACTTGCTCTTCATTGAGATGAAGCCAAACGTCTTTTCACCCAACGCTCAAACCACCACGGCATACACACACACACACACACACACACACACACACACACACACACACACACACACACACACACATAGACACACAGGTAAAGGTGATAGAGAAACAGACAAAGGTGAATAGGTTGATTGTTGTGAAATATGCAGAGAAAGCTGGGGCGAGAGAGAGAAGGAGAGAGAGAGAGAGAGAGAGAGAGAGAGAGGGGCAGTGAGAGAGAGAGAATGTATCTAGGAGTTAGTGCGAATGTATATATGTATATATGTATGCATGTATGCACGCGTATCAATGTATATGAGAGAGATAATGACTGTATATATATATGTGTGTGTGTGTGTGTGTGTGAATATATGAATGTTAGTGAAAGTGTGTGTATATACATAAGTGAATATAAGTATATATGTGTATTTCAATGTATGTTTGCATATTGCCTATATATATATATATATATATATATATATATATATATGTACGAGTGGATCAATGTGTGTGCATGTGTGCAGGCATAAGTGTGTATTTAATCGACTGTGTACGTACGTGTGTGTGTGTGTAAGCATATGCATTCGTCAGTGAGTGTGTGTTTGTGTATTTGTCACTGTATGTGATGACTCGGATGTGTGTGTGGGAGAAGAAGGAGGGGGGAAGGGAGGGAGGAAAAAAGGGTGGGAGGTCTGGTGGGGTGGAACAGTTCCAATTAAAAGATCGTTTGTTGACCGACATGAAAATGTTGAATAGTTGAGACGAAAACCCATTGCCACCCCCATCACCACCACCACCCCCATCACCACCACCAGCATCTTCACTGCCACCCACTCTCTCACGACTGGTTACTGGTATTATCCACTCTCCGAACAATCTGCTTCCTCTTCCTCCAACCATCCATGTACCCCTTATACACCGACCATCCAATATATGCATACACACACACACACATACCCGACCCATCATCATCCATCAAAATGGTTTTGCTGTCCACACATCACCGCTATGGACACAGCACTACACCACCACTACCACCACAGCTACTACATTATCTTGTCCTCTCTCTGTTCATTTGAACTCATCTTCTTACATGCCTTGTGCAAGCTCCAAATATACACGCACCTTGACTGAGGTGTTGTGTTGACAGCATATACATACATCATATATACATGCGCGCGCGCGTATGTGTGTGGGTGTGTGTGTGTGTGTGTGTGTGTCTGTGTGTCTGTGTGTGTGTATGTTTGTGTGTGTGTGTTTCAAATGCCATATTTACCCTCATGTAAAATTGTGCTTTTTAAAAATCGTGACGGAAACCCCATTTATACAAATGTGCCCGGAATCAGAAATACCCAGGTAAATGCATACCTGTATGCAACGAGTACAGGTGTGTACATCTCTTTCTCTCCCTCCCTCTCTCTTTCTTTGTACACACACATATGCATGCATATATACATAGTGATTGTGTGGCAAGAGGCTTGCGTCCCAACCACATAATGCCGAGTTCAGTCCCACTGCGTGGCACCTTAGCGGTTCGGGAGAAAGATCGATAGAATAAGTGCTAGGGTCGATTTGTTCGACTAAAGGCGGTGCTCCAGCATGGCCGCAGTCACATGACTGAAATAAATAAAAGGATACATACATACACAGCTCCCTACACATATCTCCCTACATATCTCTGCACTTAGGACGAGATTGGGAGGAAGCGGGGAAGTAGAATGTGAAACAGGGATCTGCGTTGTCCAGCCGGAGAAGGCACAGCGGGCGCACGATTCTGTGGTCAGCTTTATTTATACTGACCAACGGTCATTAAATGACCGATAATTAACTGTTCAACCAGGTGGAATAATGTGATTTCTATTGAAGGTAGGAAAGTCATTGCGGTCAACAGCAACAGTGAAAAAAAAAAAAGAAAAACATCCCCCCTCCCGGCCACCGCCGCCGCCGCCGCCGCCGCCACCGCCACCGCCGCCGCCGCCGCCGCCGCCGCCACCGCCGCCGCCGCCGCCGCCGCCACCGCCGCCGCCGCCGCCGCCGCCGCCACCGCCGCCACCACCACCGCCGCCAGCGCCGCCAACTTACTATCATGTAATTAGAATTAGAAAAAAAAAATATTGGTGATCGTCATCACATAATACGCGATGGTCATAAACGGAACGCGAATTCACATTGATTAGAGTTGACCTGAAAGTTAACGATGACCACTACCACCACCATCACCGCCACCGCCACCACCAGCGCTACCACCACGACCACCACCGCTACCACTACCATCTCCAGCACAGTAATAACGTTCATAGGATCAGGTTGACCAGTACATCAAGTAATGTCCGTTACTCGCCATCAAGGAGGGATTTGACACGTCGTTTGTATATACTTGTATTGTCTAACAGAGGGGGGTGCATTAGAGGGGGATAGGGAGAATGGGGGTGGGAAGTGACGGGGGTGAGACTGGGCGGGGTGGGGGCGGGGGAAATAACAATCTAACCTGTCCAGCTTCTATTTCAGAAAACAAATTCACTTATTTTCCAACTAATTTTGTTTATTATTATTATTATTAGAGGAATTGGAGAGGGCACTTGCCCTTGATGTTCAGGGAGATTTTGGAGGTAGGGGTTCCTCGATTACCCCTAGAGACTCTTCTTTCTTTTTATTGTTGTGCACAATGTATCGTTCCCTTCTTTATTTTATTGTATATATATATATATATAGATAGATAGATAGACATACATACATACATACATACATACATACATATATATATATATATATATATATATATATATATATATATATATATATATATATATATATATATATATCTGTAACCAGCGGTTCGGCAAAGAGAGACCGATATAATAAGTACCAGGCTTTAAAAAAAAAACAATATTTAGTGTGGTTCATTCGACTAACGTTCTTCAACGGTACTCCAGCATGACTACAGTCAAATGAAGGAAACAACAAAAAGATAAAAGACAAAAGATGTACTTTACAATAAATATTTTAGAGTACACACACACACACACACAAATATGACGGGCTTCTTTTAGTTTCCGTCTGCCAAATCCACTCACAAAACTTTGGTCGGTCCGAGGTTATATTAGGAGACAACAGCCCAAGGTGCCACGCAGTGGGAATGAACCCGGAATGAAGACCTACGTATGTGAATATACACAAACATACAAAAAACCATCTATCTATTCGCACACACAAATATACATCTATGCGTGCACACAAACATGTATACACACGCACATACACACACACACACACACACGCACAAATTCACTTAAATTCCTAATTCACTCAAAGCAAAAACTACAAAAATAAAAAAAGAAAAAAGCAACCCAAAATGAAATCTCCCTGTTTAGTAGTTAGCACCCTAAAAAAGAATGTCAGGTAGGTCAAATGTCAACATGCATGATTGATTTGGAGAAAGCGGATCAGGTACAGAAAGCTACCTACTTTGTCTCGTGTGGTTTTAGGGTTTTTTGGGGGTCTTAAGTCAATTGAACTAGCTACCCGTATATTTGAAGTGGGTACACGTCTGTCAGCCAAGGGTGAGTACCAAGTCATTAAGTGATTCTTAAATAAAATACCCTTAAATGACAGCTTAAGAAAACATTCATCTTGATGTGAGTCGGTCCAACTAAGATCAACTGGCCTGCTAGAAATAGCAAGGTTGGGTGACTGGGCAGTTTGCCTTTGCAGCCAGTTGTACCAGGATCGATCCACGACGCTGTACTTTGAGAGGTACGACAATGTAAATAAGAAGCGTAACGGAAACGGGTAGAAGCTCGGATATGCAATGTACCCTTTTACTCACATTTGTAGGTCTGCATTCGGGTTCAGTCCCACTGTGTGCTATCATAGCCTCGGAAGTGGAGTAGGAGGAGATGATGTAGAAGAAGAGAACAACGGCAACAACAATAGAAATATTGGCGATGTTGGTTTGGGAAGAAAAGAGAGAGAGAGAGAGAGAGAGAGAGAGAGAGAGAGAAGCTGAGTTGCAAAAAAAAAAAGAGAAAAAAAAGGCGATGAGCAACGATTTGGATGCCGTTGCCGACCCGCCAACGTTTAAGTCTAACGGTCCGGGTTCGAAACACTCAAAGAACTTAGAATACCGACTGAAGTTATCGACTCCTTGTCAAGGCTACATTCAACGATGCTGAATGAAAGGGTAGCATCTTCTTTTAACTGCAAATATTCCCCATGTGTGTGTGTGGTGGGGGGGGGGGGGAGAGAAAGAGAGGCAAATTGTAATGTACTGTTAAATGAGTACCTAAGAGTAGGCGGGGAATTTACAGAAGAAGACAGAGAGATGGGGGATAAAGAGAGGGGTGTAGAGAAGAAGGATTGAGTGAGGTGTGGGAAAAGAGGTACGACGAAAGAAGGTACTATGGAGAAAAATAGACTCTGAGAAGAGGAGAGGATCGAAAAGAAAGCGAACTGGTGGCTGCTCGGCGGTAGAAATTTTTTATTTTTTTTATTTTCAAGAAACTATAAACAAACAACTACATCAGTAAAAAACAAAAAGTAATAAAAAAACGAATTAAACGTGAAGAAGCCAAGAATGACAACGAGTGAACGAACGAAACATGAATAACAAAGGAAATAAAATATATAGAAAGAAGCGAAGAAGAAATATATCTTGAGTTCTATCAGCCGTTTGTCGTTGTCTTCAGTAGGAAAAAATAGAAAGAAGAGTTTGAAGCAGGGCGTTACAATTTATAATGTCCGCAATCAAAAAGCAGACGACCGAATTGAAAGGCGGGAAAATGCTACTGAAGCAAGAGAGGCGTACAAAACAGATAACATAATACGAATTAAGTTGTAGGGAGGTTCTTAACAGCAGACATACTACTCGTTCTTTTACACACTCTGTTCCATCTCAGATTTTCTTTTCTTCCCAAGTTTTCCGTTTTTTAGATTTATTATTCGCCTTTTATCCTTCCATGCTTTCTTTCCTTTTTTCCATTCTCCCTTCTTTCTTTCTTTTTTTTCTTTCTTTCTTTTTTTTCTTTCTTTCTTTCTTGTTTTGTTATTTCAATCTCTCTTTTTTTTATTCCTACGAGTTTTGCTATCTATCTATCTATCTATCTATCTATCTATCTATCTATCTATGCATGTAGGATTTCATTCATATATATATATATTCTTTTATTCTTTTACTTGTTTCAGTCATTGGACTGCGGCCATGCTGGGGCACCGCCTTGAAGAGTTTAGTCGAACAAATCGACCTCAGTACTTATTTATAAGCGTACTACTCACTCTGTTGGAATCTTTTTGCCGAAGCGCTAAGTTACGGAGACTTACGGGGACAAACCAACACCAGTTGTCAAACGGTAGTGTGGAACAAACACATACATAAACACAATGCACATAAATGGTTATAAATACATGTATACGACAGGTTTCTTTCAGTTTCCGTCTATCAAATCCACTCACAAGACTTTGGTCGACTCGAGGCTGTAGAAAACGTTTGCCCAAGGAATAGCACAGTGGGACTGAACCCAGAACCATGTGGTTGGGAAACAAGTTTCTTACCACACAGCCACGCCTGCGCCTATGATACATTCCTTGAGAAAATACCGGAACACTATACAACATTAAATTGTCAGAATATGTTGTGTATTATGGCGGCGAGGAGCTGGCAGAACCGTTAGCACGCCGGTCGAAATCGGTATTTCATCTACCGTTACGTTCTGAGTTCAAATTCCTTTGCCGTTCATCCTTTCGGGGTTGATAATTTTAGTACCAGTTACGCACTGGGGTCGATGTAATCGACTTAATCTTTTTGTCTGTCCTTGCTTGTCCCCTCTATGTTTAGCCCCTTGTGGGCAATAAAGAAATAAGAAATGTTAGCACGCCGGGCAAAATGCTTAGCGGTATTTCGTCTGTTTTTACGTTCTGAGTTCAAATTCCGCCAAGGTTGACTAGATGTTCATACACGAACTAGATGGGATGGTCACATCTGGAATAACTTTGATCATAACTTGATCATGCTTGATCAGAGCAGACCTATGATGGATCCTAAACGACAATAACAATGCAGAGATAGTTGCTAAAGATGGCGGGAGCGGTAAGTTGTGCCTGTATTGCGTATATGTGTGCATAAAACTGTGTGCGTGGGTATATGTTTGTTGTACATTGTATGTATGTATGTAAAGGCATGTGCCCGTCCGTATCTGTAAAGTAGGGTGGGGAAAGGGGCCAGTTGCTGGGTTCCAATAGCGACGACTTTTACTTCAAGCTGATGCTTAAAGCATCGTTGACAAACAAGAAAGCAAAGCATACGCAGAAACACACATTATATACACACATCCACACATACAGAACAGCAACAATAACGACAACAACAAAAACAACTGGGGATGCAAAGAGGGAACAAGTGAAGCGTTAGGAGAAATAGATGTAAGGGGCGAGGCAGTGCCTTTGTGGGGCAGACTTAAATAAATCGGCGTAGACGGCGTGAAACGATGACAAAGAGAGGTGACGTAGATATTAATTAGAGAGGAGCAGAAAGATGGTGGTGGTG
>NC_142949.1:38118229-38130729 GCF_046866305.1 Octopus bimaculoides | reverse complement strand
TGTTTGTGTCTTTGTGTCTGTGTTTGTCCCGCCTCCACTATCGCTCGACAAACGCTGTTGGTTTTTTTTATGTCCCCCGTAACCTTGCGGTTCGGCAAAAAAACCCCGATAAAGTTCTAATTACCCAGTTTATAAAAAGTACTGAGTGTCGATTCGTTCGACTAAACACTTCAAGGCGGTGCCCCAGCATGGCCGCCGTCAAGTAACTAAAACTTGTACAAGGATAAAAGGAAGAAAAAAATGTATCAAGTCCCACCCCACTCCACCTTTCCCATCATCATCGCTAAGAATAATACAGAATCAAACATGAAGTAAACTGATCAATTATAGTTTGATTGATATATAATATAGGATAAAGGAAGCGGTCTGTTGCGCCAGGTGTGAGTCTATCGATATTTAATAATATGGAACCTGTTTGACAATGGAACATATTCACGATTCAGATCATAAGATCCATTTGTAACTACAGTTTACTGACACTTGAAACTGTGTAAACATTCTCGTAGAAATACTGTGGAAGTCGTCAGTTTGAATGTCGTAAGAAAATAATAATAATAATAATAATAATAATAATAATAATAATAATAATAATAATAATAATAATAATAATAATAATGAAACGGAGGCTCAGTAGTAAATTGTATTAAATGCTTTTTGGGGGCCGTCAAAATCAATCCCCTGTCACAAGAAAAATTATCATAAATACAAAAGGTATTGTTCCATATATACTGAGGTATGTATATGTATGTGTGTGTACGTGTGTGTATATGTGTGTGTGTTTGCATACACGTACATGCATACAAACACACCCACATATATATACATATATACACATATATACTTACACACATATATGGATCTCTCTCTCTCTCTCTCTCTCTCTCTCTCTCTCTATATATATATATATATATATATATATATATATATATATATACACACACACACACATACATACATACATACATACATACATACAAACATTAAATATCTTTTGTCATTTACCTGTTTCAGTCATTAGATTGCAGCCACACCGGGGCACCGCCTTGAAGAATTTTAGCTGAACGAATCGACCACAATGCTTATTGTTAAGTCTTGTACTTATTCTATCAGTCTCTTTGCCGAACCGCCAGGTTACCAAGACATAAATACACCAATGCTAGTTGTCAAGTGGTGGCCACACACACACACACATGCTAAACTTACCCAATGACCAATGGTGCAGATTTGAGAATATAGTGAAGGTTTGCAATGAAGGGATATTGTAAGTACCACCATCACAACCACCACTACCACCACCACCACCACCACCGTCATTATCAATGAACAATCAGTGAGCCATCGAGAGACCGTCTTATGTGGTCTCTAGAAATAGCAGCTAAATCTCAAAGAAGTCATATCCTTGTCATTTAGCTCCCGTAAGGAGCACAGGGCTGTGACCACTTCATGCCAGTGGACGCAACCTTGGCTCAGCTCCTTGACTTCAGACCAAGAGAGACCGCTTGCTTTCGCTTCATCTTCCACGCATACTTTCCGGGTCTTCTGAGGTCGTCCAGCTTCCCTTTCTCCTTCAGGTTGCCATTCTAACACTTGTCTTGCAATGCCGCTTCGCAGTCTTCTTGGAGTTTGTCCGATCCAGACCCATAGTCTTTCCAGAATTTCATGATTAATGAAACTTTGGTTCGTTCAATTTCACAGACTTCGTTCCTTCGTTCGTCCCTTTCTTTCTTTCTTTCTCAATTTCTTAATTCTTTCCTTCTCTCTCTCTCTCCCCCTCTCTCTCCCCCTCTCTCTCCCCCCTCTCTCTCTCCCCCCTCTCTCTCTCCCCCCCTCTCTCTCTCCCCCCTCTCTCTCTCCCCCCTCTCTCTCTCCCCCCTCTCTCTCCCCCCTCTCTCTCTCTCTCTCCAGTTCGGCTCTTTCTTTTCTTTTTCTTACTTTCTTTCCAGATTCTATTCCTTCTTTCTCCTCCAATCTTCTCTCCCATATCGTTCCCACCCCCTGTTCATTCCTTCATGCGCACCACCACCACCATCACAACCACAACCACCGCCGCCGCCGCTACCGCCCCCGCCGCCGCTACCGCCGCCGCCGCTACCGCCGCCGCCGCTACCGCCGCCGCCACCACCACCGTCACCGCCGCCGCCACCACCACCACAACCACCACCACCACCACAACCACTCTCATGTCCCTCTAAGCCACAGTTAGCACCCCTCCCCCCTCAACCTCGCAGCCTTACCACAACGTGAGTGTCTCTTTAGCCCTGATCACGAAATCTAAACAGATGATCGGCAACGGGCACAATGGATTGCAAAACCGGGTTTTCGGCAGAAAGAACAAAAAATAAACAAACAAAAATAAATGAATAAATATCTAAAATGTGAACAAGAAAAATAAATCTAAAGTAAAAAATAAGGAAATAATAAATAACAAAAAAATATGTAAATAAAACCTAAAAAATAAAGAATAAAATAAAATAAAAAGGAACAAAATAAAATAAAAAACAATAAAAATCAGTATAAAGAAACGGGTGAAAAAATGATTACATTTAGGTTGGTTAGTGTATATACCACACACACACGCACACACACGCACACATTTATAAACATACGCGCACACACAGACAGGCACGCAAACACGCATACATATATAAACGCACACGCACACATATATAAGCACACACGCACACACACACATACATGGATATAAACTTATATACAAAAAATACATACACATATACACATACATACATGTACATACATACACACGTACATACGTACACACACACACACACATATATATATATATATACACACACACACGCATATATTTCTGTATATGTATGTATATACATGTACATGCATACGCACACATATATGCACATATATATATATATATATATGTGCGTATGTCCACACACACGCATATATTTAATAATGTATAAATTAATGTTTAACATACTTCGGCACACCAGAACCTGAAAAACATTGGTTGCGGGGCTTAGTTTCGGGGAAATATTTCCTTCAACAGAATTTACTTGCGAAAACCAGACGAACCGATCTGCAAGTGGTGCCAGGAGAAACCTAGACGCAGAGTTTCGACTTGAGTCCACCTCTTCAGTGTTAGTTTATTTCTCGTTTTTTTTTGTTTTTTTTGGACACAAAGCAGATCTGTTTTCTTATATACGTACATGCAACAACAGACAATACATACCATAGCATGGGCTGAGGCCCACCAGGCAGCAAGGACTAATGTAATGTGCGAGTATGTGTATACGTGTGTATACGTGTGTATACGTGTGTGTGTGTTGAAACTGAAAACTTTCTGACTCACGACTGGTATTTCAGGCCGCTATGGTTTTCAGTTATCTGATGATCGCAGGGATGCATGACAATGAAATTCAGTCTAAATTGATATTGTACTTTACAAGAAATATCGAGTACACACTTCGTCAGTCCTTGACAAAATAGATAATCTCATGTATATCTTTAGGAACGGAGAATCTCGAAGCAAATAAAGCTACAAATCATAGCGTATAAATATTGGGTGAAAAACCTTTTGAATAGAAAACATGTATATATATGTATGTATATATATATATATATATATATATGTATGTATGTATGTATGTATGTATGTATGTATGTATGTATGCATATATATATATGTGTATAAATATATATATATATACATGCATATGCGTATTCTTATGTATATGTATATAGGTAAGGGAGGTGTGTGTGCATATGTTTGTGTCTGTGTGTGTGTCTGTAAACGCACATGCACGCATATGAATGCATACAACAAAGAACATACATACCAACACTGATATACATATTCTTATATATGCGTGTTCTTCCCACGCACAACCATACACACACTTTATTTCTCCTACCCACCTCTCTCTCTCTATTGCGCACGCTCATACACACCACACACACACTCGCACGCACTCATGCTCACACATAGAGGCATACAGACACACAATCACATACATATACACATACGCTCACACACACACACATATATATATAGAAAGAGGAGGGATGGCTTTTGGCCGTGGCTTGTGAGCTCTACATTTGAATAAAGTCAACGAAATTCCTTTACGCATTAAAACTGGTTAAGCCATTTCCCACCCGTGTAAACTGCTGTAAACACAGGTAAATCCAACCTGACCGAACGACAAGCCAACCACCCGCTTTCACTAACACGACAGGCCAAAAAATACCCCACCAAAAAACAAGAAGAAAGAAAGAGAGAGAACGAAAGAAAACAAAGAAGAACAAAAAAAAAAAAGAAATGGAAAACCCACCAGCCAAACCTTTACTCTCACCCGTTCAGAAAACACTCTCAGCTGTCAATTGTCACGTCCCGGGATAATAATAATAATAATAGCAATAATAATAATAATAATAATAATAATAATAGCAATAATAATATTCCTTTCGACTATAGGTACAAGGCCTGAAATTTGTGGGGAGGGGGATAGTCGATTACATCGACGCCAGTGTTTCACTGGTACTTAATATATCGACCCCCGAAAGGACGAAAAAACAAAGTCGACCTTCGCAGAATTTGAACTCAGAAGCTAGCGGCAAACAAAATACCGTTAAGCATTTCTTCCTGAGTGCTAACGATTCTCCCAGCTCACCGTCTTAGTAAATGATAATAATAATAATAATAATAATAGTTTCAAATTTTGCCACAAAGGCAGCAATTTTATGGTGGGGAGGGGATGAGTCGATTACATCGACCCCCACCATTCGACTGGTACTTATTTTATCGATCCCGAAAGGATGAAAGGTAAAGTCGACCTCAGCGGAGTTTCAACTTAGAACGTACCAACGGGCGAAATACCGCAAAACATTTCGTCCAGCGCGCTAACGGGCTTCTTTCAGTTTCCATCTACCAAATCCTTTCACAAGGCTTTGGTCGGTTTTTGACTATAGGAGAAGACAGCAGCGCAAGATGCCAAGCAGTGGGACTGAACCCGGAACCATATGGTTGTCAAGCAAGCTTCTTACCACACAACCACGCCTCGTTTATGTTTCTTTTATGTTTAACTCTAAACCTACTCTGAGCCAGACGATTTCAGCGATAACCATTCCGTCTTCTTAGATACCACTCAATCTTTCTTTTCTTAAGCCTGTTGAGTGCGATTTGAGAGAGATTTAGTTGCTATTTCTAGCAGATTGATCCACCAAACCGTGGTCCCTCTCGTTGACTTGTTGCTTCTGTTTTTTTCTACTTTTTTTTTTCCTGCCGTTGCTACTTTTGCAGCTGCTGCTGCTGTTGCTGTTGTTGTTGTTGCTGTTGCTTCCTATTGTTGTAGCTTGTTAACAGCCATGTTTAACCGTCACAGTTTGTTGGAAACCAGCACGAGAAAAAACGTGTCCGTGTATGTGCAGGTGTGTGTCCGTGTGTGTCCGTGTGTTGTAGTCGTATCTTTCTGTCGTGGTTGTGATTGTGTGCTTGTGTATGCGTGTATATTTGTGTGCATCAGTGCGTGCAGTGCATGCGGCGCTGATTCTGTGTAGCTGGGGGGTGGGTAGGATGGAAGAGGATCGGGGGGGGGGGGGAGCAGAGAGGATTGAATAAAAAGACAAATGAGGTATTTACCGCTAGTGTGGAAATGTCGTGTCAGTAACACATTGACGGTGGCGCCTTCTTTATTAATAGAACACGTTAATCCATATCGATCTTTGTCTAATTAGCATCATTATCGGGAAGTGCCCCACTTCACGTCGCTCTAATGCAATCCTCCCGTCCTCACCTATGCCGGAAGGCATGCTAGCCACAACCTCACACGGTGACTTGCGACAGTTAATGAAAACGAAAAGCAAAGCCAAGATTCAAACTCAAACTTGTTAACGCCATCCTCACCCATCTTGTAAACCTGAGATAATAAGGCCTTGAGACTTTATCCTGTGTCCTTCCTTTTTTATGAGCGTAGGGGGAGATTTTGGAGTGATTTTGTTGCTACTTCTAGTAGATCAAGTGCCGGCGTTGAAGTGCTATTAATATTTTGGTTTCAAATTTTGGCACAAGGCCAGCAATTTGAAGGGAGGGGATCAGTTGATTACATCGACCCCAGTGTTTAAATGGTGCTTATTTTCTCGACCCTGAAAGCATGCAAGACAAAGTCAACCTCGGTGGAATTTGAACTCAGAACGTAAAGACCAATGAAACGCCGCTAAGCATTCTGTCCGATTTTGTTAACGATTGTGCTAACTCGCCGCCTTCAGGGCGATTAATCTATTAGTTCAGATCTAATTAGGTGCTCTCAACCATCGTAATTGCGGACTAACGTTAGAAAGCATTGTTACAATGCTTATTAAGGCGGCGAGCTGGCAGAATCGTTAGCAGACCGGGCGAAATGCTTAGCGGTATTTCGTCTGTCTTTACGTTCTGAGTTCAAATTCCGTAGAGGTCGACTTAACCTTTGTGTGTGTTTGACAAACACACACACACACACACACACACTCATAAGCGCAGTGTAGCCGAATGGTTAAGAAGTTCTCAATCACGAAGAACCGAGTTCGATCGCAATGCGTAGCATCTCAGATGGATCCATTCCATGGGAATAAAATTGGCTAGACGGGAGCTATCACCAGATAGATTGTACCAGTAATTCAACAATAGCAGCGGCAGCAGCAGCAGCAGTAGCAGTAGCAGTAGTAGTAGTAGTAGTAGTAGTAGTAGTAGTATCATATGGATTGCTATAAATATTTTAGATTTTGATTTTCGTTGATGCTTTGTAGAAGGAAGAACAATCCTGATTTGTCTTCGTCGTCACCATTGTTGTTGTTGCTGTTGCTGTTGTTGTTGTTGTGCTTTATTTTTCTTCCTTCTTAACGATGTTAATTATCACTGGATGTAATCATTATGCTCATTAGGCTCGACAACATCATTACCTCCTTCCTGTACATCGTAACAATCCCTACCACCACCACCACCACCACCACCACCACCACCACCACCACCACCACCACCACCACCATTGTCATCGTCGTCGTTATCATCACTTTGTTCTTGATAGACATTATCATTATTGTCATCATCATCATCATCATCATTGACATCGTCATCATTACTAAGGACATCATTACTACGATCATCACCTCCACCATCATCGTAATCATTATCGTCATCATCATCATCCTCCTCCTCCTCCTCCTCCTCCTCCTCCTCATCATCATCATCATCAACATCACCATCATCGCCTATACAGCTGCTCTCTATATTAATGAAGATCTGTGGAGCAAGAAGCTGACTCTTCAGTGGAAAACACGCACGCACCGCACACATACACACACACACGCATACTCGCAAACACACACACACACACACACACACACACACACACACACACACACAGAGCAGCGTATAACGATGGTCACTTGTAGCTATAGCCACCCTGAATCCACTTATACACCCAAAGACCACCCAACCTCTAACCTAGAAAATTAATCAACATGTTACCCCCATTAATTTGTAGATCGACATCTTGTTTCCGTTAGCGCTGACATCATGGCGGGTCTTTGGTGCAGCGTTCGGTAAGACAAAACAAGCGAACATGCATGCTGAGACGAGCGCGCGCGCGCACACGATCAGCACATAGATATATACATACTACATACATACTTGCATATATATATATATATATATATATATATATGCACACTCATAGCATATATGTGTTATATATATATATATGTAAATATATATAAGTACATTTATAGACTTACATGTGCATATATGTATATATATATATATATATATATATATATATATATATATATATATATATATATATATATATATATATATATATATATATATATTTATATAACACACACAAATACGCACACATACACATCACACACACAAATACACACACACGCACACACACACACACACACACACACATGTATATACATATTGCGTTATTACTGCACTGCGGGATATTCATTTCCTCAGCTGCCGACAAACGATCGTCTCGATTTTGTCGCCTTCTGCCAGAATCGATTGTCCCGGCAGTGCCAGGCAACATCGAATCTACAGAAAATCAGAAAATATTAGAGTTCATTCGGCCCATGTCCGAAACGGGAGCAGATGTAAATGCACATCGGTCATGCATCAGTAGATTTTTCTATACATTTAAAAGTATCCTTTTATTTCCACTTGTAGTTCTTAACTCACGTGTGTCTGCCATACCGAAGTTTATCCTGATTCGTTCACACACACACACACACACACATGGATATACATATGTGCGTGTCTATGTGTGCATAGACCCCACTGCATAACTGGTACTTTTTTTTTACATCGACTCCACTGCATAACTGGTACTTATTTAATCGACCCCGAAAGGATGAAAGGCAAAGTCGACCTCGGCAGAATTTGAACTCAGAACGTAACGGCAGACGAAATACCGCCGAGCATTTCCCACATGCAGTGGGACTGAAGTGGAAGGAAGTTGGTAGAATCGCGCCAAAAATACAGGACAGCAGTAGAATGAAAATCCGGAAGTGCAACGCACATATGCGAAGAATATGACCATGAAATTTGAAAGTCCCTTGACATTGCTGGTCACATTTGCGTGAGACAATCCACAAAGCATATTTGTCCCTCCTAAAATATTTACAGGTTCTATTACCTTTAGTATGTACAATAAATTGTAGTCAATGATTCACTCTTTCTACATTATGTAATTTTTTACAATATATGCTTTACGAAATTTCACAAATATTGTACGTATACATATTCAAAACTACCAGCCCAAATTAGTAAAATATATTTGCTGATGTTTTTTACGAAGCTAAATCTTTGCAATCGGCTCAGAGTCGCCTCCCTCGGTATCTACTACTGAAGACGGTTAACAAGCTAGAAATGCATCTACCAGTCCACAGACAGCGTTCTAAGTCGACTATGGTGTTCCAACGTATTTTTACTAAAAGCAAGAATTTCTGTAGATGTCAAACTGCAGTAAAATAGCAGTTAAAAGTTGAAATAGGTCTCAAACATATTTAAACTTAACTGTAACCATGTCCCATTATTGCTTCGCGCGACTGCTTACGCGCGCGCGCACACACATATAGAGATAGATAGATTGATGAATAGATAGATATGGATACATACATATATATATCTACATATATAGCTATATATATTCATACATATACATGTGGATATATATATACACACATATATATATATACATATATATATATGTGCATACATATATGTGTGTGTGTGTGTGTGTGTGTGTGTGTGTGTGTGTGTGTGTGTGTGTGTGTGAGTGAGTGCGCTTCGACACCATCACAAGCCTTATTCAGTGCTCGGTTGGAACAGACAAGCTTTTCTTGGCTTCTTCAAAGTCCAGCAGTTGGATGACTTTATTGTTAGTTAGAATCATTTACAATGGAGACCTCGCTTGATTACAGACCGGCTCTTGTACTGTTCAATTAATTTGAGAGATGTTAAGAACGAAGGGGCGTGAGTCTATGTACACACACACACACACACATATATATATGTATATATATGTATATGTATATATATATAATGTGTGTTTGTATGTGGATGGGTGGTTGGTTGTGTGTGTACATGCATACATGCTTTTTTCCTCCTAATATAAAAGTTCATAAACATTTCGGCCCCACCCCTCAATTGCGTCTTTCTCGTACACTGGTTTTATAAACACGCACGCACACACACACACACACACACACACACTATATATATATATATATATATCTGTGTAAGTATTTATACCCATATATATTTGTAAACATATATATGTGCATATATATGCATGTATATATATATATATATATATATATATATATATATATATATATATATATACATGCATATACACATACATATCTATCTATCTATCTAATGTGTATGTATACACACACACACACACAAATACCTGTATATTTCTATATTTGTGTGTGTGTGTGTGTGTGTGTGTGTGTGTGTGTGTGTGTGTGTGTGTATACAGCCACGTTATTGTGGTGGAGAGTCCCATTCTAATTATATGTGCCGTACATCTCGCAGCGTGCTAGAATTGGCGCGCGCCTCTCTCTACAATGGACATGCAAGAGGAATACTGTTACTGCCGCCATCTGGTGAGAGAAAATGGTAATAGAGGCAATGATGCAGTCAAATTGAAAGCAAGGAGGGCGACCACAGAGCACATTGGATCGTTGTCGTCTTCGTCGTCAGACTCTTCCAGTAACTGGCATAAGGAAAAAAATAAAACACAAAATATAAAACACGCACACACACACACACACACACACACACACACACACACACACACACACACACACACACACACACACACACACACACACATGTACGCAGCTATGGCGAGAGAAGGAGAGAGAGAGAGAGAGAGAGAGAGGGAGAGAAAGGGAGAAGGTGGGAGATTGTTCGGTAGATCGTTAGATTTGTGTTACAAAGTAGAGACAAATAAATAGGTTAGATAAATAGACGCACAAACAAACAAGCACACACACATATAAACACACACACGCACACACACACACACACACACACACACACACACACTCACATGCAAACACTCGCTCATATAATCTAATATAGTCACAAACAACTATTTTCTGGTCATAAGTCAATAGGTATGCAATAGGCCCAAGTTTGGGTTTGTTAAGAAGCTCGATTTGAAACCGCAATGTGTTGAGTTCGATCCTACTTCGCTGCACCTAGGGGCAAGCTTTTCCCACGATAGCCTTGGAGAATCTGCTGCAATGAAGCGTCTCAGGTACGTTTATATATATATTACACACACACACACACACACACACACACACACACACACACACACACACACAGGAGTGGCTGTGTGGTAAGTAGCTTGCTTACCAACCACATTGTTCCGGGTTCAGTCCCACTGCGTGGCAACTTGGGCAAGTGTCTTCAATTATAGCCTCGGGCCGACCAAAGCCTTCTGAGTGGATTTGGTAGACGGAAACTGAAAGAAGCCCGTCGTATATATATATATATATATATATATATATATATGTGTGTGTGTGTGTGTGTGTGTGTGTGTGTGTGTGTTTGTTTGTTTGTTTGTGTGTGTGTGTGTTTGTCCCTCCAACATCGCTTGACAACCGATGCTGGTGTGTTTACGTCCCTGTAACTTAGCCGTTCGGCAAAAAGACCGATAGAATAAGTACTAGGCTTACAAAGAATAAGTTCTGAGGCCGATTTGTTCGACTTAAGGCGGTGCTCCAGCATGGCCGCAGTCAAATGACTGAAACAGATAAAAGAATCAAAGAATATATATATATATATATATATATATATATATATATATATATATAAGTGTGTGTGTGTATATTGTTTTATTCTTATTCTACACAAGAGCAGAGTCTTATTGCTGGGTCATTAAAGAACGAAACTCTAATACAAAATATAAGAAGAAGAAAAAAAGAAGCATTTGCTGATAATACTCTGATAATACTCTGATTCAGTCAATAAGCCAATAGCAGCGAAACTTAGAACTCCCACACAAACATATGTATAATAACAATAAGGCAATTATCGCTTTAACAATCTCGACTTCAACACTTCACTCTTACCGCCAACTAACTCCTCCCACCTCAGTGTAGCGAGCAAAAATGATTGGCTAATATAAACGTAGGTGGTGCTAGAACGGCTATTTTCCACGCCTACTCTTCTTCTTTGGCTGTAATTATTGTCATGTAAAATATGTTTAACTCCCCCTCTCTCTCTCTGTGTCTGCGTAATAACCAGCTTGTCAGTGTATATACATATGTATGAGCATGTATCAGTGTTTGTGTATGCGTCTATGTATGCGTGCGGTCATCTGGCCATGTGTGTGTGTATGTGTGTTCGTCTATAGTAACGTGCGGCAGTGTTCGTTTATTGGTTTGTGTGCGTATGTGTGTGTTTCCGCGTAACAAAGTTCTTGTCTCGTCACAAGATTATCCAAGCTTTATCGATAGATCGATGTTTAAAGATCGCGATCATTTTTCTTTCTTTGTTTTTTTCTTTTTCTTAGACCCAATATATCTTGGACGTCGCAACCTGATGTGTTTAACCCATGTCAGGCGACATCATTGGCACGTGAATATAAAAGCGAGAGAGAGTTCGATTCTCACCGACGTCAATTTCTTTTTTCATGTCGATACATTATACCAGCTCTGGTCTGCGGATTGGAGGAATTACATGAGCGTCAGGTGTCTGTTTTCTTTCTTTCTTTTTTGTTTCTTTAATATTTTTCATTTTCCATTGGATTTGAATATCTGCATTCTGAGTTCAAATTCCGCCACAGGTTCCCGAGGCTTGAAATGTTCATCTGACCACGTGAGCACCAGTTGGTCAACATGCAGTTGGTCAACATGCAGTTGGTCAACATCGGCAAATAAGCCCTAAAACCTACACAGATAAATCTGCAATGTGATGCCGTGGCTTTCATTCAACACTGGATTAACAATGACAGATT
>NC_142949.1:38108229-38110729 GCF_046866305.1 Octopus bimaculoides | reverse complement strand
TATATATATATATATATATATAGCATTATATTAATTTATTGTTATACCTTCTTGTATGTTTACATACATACATACATACATGCATACATACATACATACATACATACATACATACATACATACATACATATTTACGCATAGAAACATATGCATGTAAATTCCTCTGCTCGCGAGAGTTGCATGCATTTAATTCCAAGAGTATGACAATGTGCATTGAATGACTTTGTACTGGGTGTATATATATATACACACACACACATTCAGTTGGATTGCAAAGCTACAGAATATGGCACAATCCCATACACAGTCACACAAACAGATAATTCTTCCGTATACACGAGATTTTAATAGCCCAGTAGGCATTTAACACACACACACACACACACACACACACACACACACACTCACATTACTGCTTTTCTATGGGATCTATTAATTAACTATATGTAAATCATAATTATATTATATTCATAGATAATTACAAATCTACCTTACACCCTTGTTGCCTCAGCCCTACGGGTACGCAGACCCTAATCCCTCTAAACTCTAAGTCGAATCTCGGACCCTCCCCTCCAACCCCCCTCCACACTCTCAAGGAAACTAACAGATGAACCTCCTAACCCTCATAAAGTAACAAATAAATAATAGACATAGACACACAAACATACGCACAAACATATATATGTATGCGTATGTGTATATATACACACATAGATACAAATATATATACATATATATATTTAAATACATGGCATATGTGCAGATATGAATGTGTGTGTGTGTGTACTTGTGAAAGAGCATGTCTCAGTGATTAGAACGTCGGGTTCACAATCATGAGGTAATGAGTTCGATTCTGGAACCGAGCTGTGTGTTGTGTTCTTGAGCAAGGTACTTCATTTCACCTTGCTCCAGTTCACTCAGCTGTAGAAATGAATTGTGACGTCACTGGTGCCAAACTGTATCGGCCCCTTTTCCTTTCCCTTGGATAACATTAGTGGTGTGGAGAGGGGAGGCATGGTATGGATGGGCGACTGCTGGTCTTCCATAAATAACCTTGCCCTGAACTTGTGCCTCGGAGGAGAACTTTCTAGGCGCAATCCAATGGTCATATACATATATATATGCACACACACACACACACACACACACACACACACACACACATATATATATATATATATATATATATATATATATATATATATATATATATATTTATGTATGTATGTATGTATGTATGCATGTATGTATGTGTGCGTGTGTATGCCTGTATGTATGGGTTAGCATTGACTCCCGGTTAACAAGCCAGAGGAGGGATATAAAATGTGACAGAAGAGTGTAATCTAATATTTGTACCTAATAATAATAATAATAATAATAATAATAATAATAATAACACCAACAACAACAGCAACAACATTTACAACAAAACATAATGAGGATGATTGTTAGATTCTGTGTATGTGAGGTTGGGTGTTTGTGTATTTTCGGGTGGGCGTTGGCGGTGGGGAGGATGTAATTGAAGACGGATTAAGTTAAATCTTTGGATTATCTTCAATATCATCATCGTGGGAAAAAAGGCAAAAGAAAAACACAGAAATGAAAGGTTTCGGTGACAACATTATATCGTAAGTCAACATTTACTGGCTGAGATGTGTGACATGTGTAGCTTGTGGGCCTCTGCCAGTGAGCAGGATTGTGTGTGTTCATGGGTCATACACACACACACACACACACACACACACACACACACACACACACATTGCACGTGTGAATGTGTTTGTGTCTATGAAGCCTATGTGTATATATATATGTAAATATATATGTATATATATGTATATATATATATATATATATATATATATATATATATATATATATATATATATGTATATATATATATAAACAATATATGAGTATATGCATATATATGTACATGTATGTATATACGTTCATCCACATGTACATATAGATACATAACTGGGTACATGACGTGGCAAAAGAACAAGGACAAAAATGGTAAACAAGGTGCAACAAACAAGCAGGCCACATATATACATACATAGATATAGATACATATTCACATATATATATATAGACACATTATATATATATATGTATATATATATATATATATATACATACATATACACACACACATAGAGGTGTGTGTGAGTGTATATATGTATGTATGTATGTATATATATGTATATATATATATATATATATATAAACACACACACATAAATATATATTATACACTATTATATATATATTTAAATATATATGTGTATATATATATATATATATATATATATATATATATATATATATATATATATATATATATATATATATATATATATATATATATATATATATATATTCTTTCTGTTGAAGAGCGTAGCTCGAAACGTCAAAGACTTTCCGTATTCCCGAGCGTCATACTAATATATACTTTTGTTATTTACACCACCTGTCCTCGTCTGTTGTTATTTTT
>NC_142949.1:38073229-38100729 GCF_046866305.1 Octopus bimaculoides | reverse complement strand
GTCACGTGGTGTGTGTGGGGAGGTAAGAAGGGTAGTCAGTCGGATGATTGACTAGTTGGCTAGTTGGCTGGTTGGCTGCTTTGCTGGAGGGTGGAATGGTTGGATAAACTTGGATGGTGTCTGGCTGGATGCGTATATATTTATTTATTTATCAGTTATCTTGTACTGGTTTCAGTCATTGGATTGCGGCCATACCGGAGTAGTCTTGAAGTCATTTTAGTCAAAATCGACTGTAGGAGGCTAAACATAAAGGGAACAGACAACGACAGACAAAGAGATTAAGTCGATTGCATCGACCCTAGTGCGTAACTGGTACTTATTTAATATATATATATATATATATATATATAGTTGAAATTTATAGAAAAGATGATGACAAGTGTATGAACGACATGTTCATATATATATATATATATATATATATATATATATATATATATATATATATAATGTATGTATGCATGTGTGTGCGTATGATTGTTTTATGTGTGTGCATATATTTTTCTAAGTTTAGAACAAATATATAGAAATATATATATATACACATATATATATTTCTATATATATATGTATATATGTATGTATCTACGTATGTATCTATGTATGTATGAATGCCTTTTATATATGTACACACACATATATATATGCATATGTACACACATACAAATATACATGCATATATACGTACATATACACACGCGCACGCACGCACACACACGTACGTATATATACATATATATATATATATATATATATATATGCACATACCTAAGTACATATACATAATTGTTTCTATGCATAGAATGAAACATATACGTTTAAAGATATATATATATATATATATATATATATATATATATATATATATATATATATATATATATATAAATATATATATATATATATATATATATATATATTTGTAGGTGTACATGTGACTGTCATCTTGACAATGTTTACTCGAGAGTCAAAGGAAGCTAAATAATGCCATTCCATTGTGTAATTCAGGTGACATTTCGAAGAGTGCCACTCTGTGATGGCTATTAGTCATTTGACGACGACTGGAACTGAAGAACTTGCGCCGATTCAATTTGTTCTGTTTTGGCAAAATTTTACACAAATACGCCTACCCAGAAACGTATGAAGTACATGAATGTAGGTTCAGGTATATATGTATATGTGTATATATATATATGTATATGTGTATATATATATATATATATATATATATATATATATATATAGATATATAGATAGATAGATAGATAGATTCTTTTATTTGTTTCAGTCATTTGGAGCACCACCTTTAGTCGAGCAAATCGTCCCCAGGACTTATTCTTTATAAGCCTGGTACTTATTCTATCGTTCTCTTTTGCTGAACCGCTTTAGTAAGGCATGTGGAGGATACAACGAGCAATATTTATTGCATTTTTGACTTTGAGAAAAAATGTATTATTTTACAAATGTTCGCGACTTTAAAGAAACTTTATCAGCCAAATAAATGACCTTTTCTAAATGCATTCAAAACGCTATAACATATTCAGAACGCTATTTCAAAAAATTATTTCTCTCTCTTGGAGCATACAAAAGACAAATTAAGATGGAACAAAACGAGTAAAAAAAAAATTAAGGTAAATTTGCCTCTTCAAATCTGCAGAATTGCATTTTTAAAAAGGCTCATGCATATTGTTATCCATCCCTAGAGATCAGAAGGATCAGAGATGCAACAAAAATTGAAAATATCTAGGGAAAATAAAAGAGGATCATGAAGAAATGGCACATGATATGAAATTAACGAATGTCTTCTAAATCTAAAGACGCAAATTAAAATATTCTCTATAGCATCTTCACAATCTGCCAGTCAGGCTCCTTTTCTGATATATTAATGCATCATGGTATTAAGAAGAAGAATATTAGACTGGTCTTTGGAACATAAACTAACGAGGAATTTTGAAGGAAAGTTTTAATTTTGATCACTCTAAAACAGGGAAGTTGGATCAGAGAAATGGGAGCGGTCTCAAGCAGGCTGGTAGGACAGACCTTAGGCTAAACAGCAACAACAACAACAACAACATGTCAATAATGGAGACTACGTGTGACGATGGTGATGAAATCAATAATTATAACTTAATGAGTTATAAATTGCCACCATAATTTGCTAATATAAGAATATAATGAAATTGTAACGAGACCCTGCTATAAATGCAACGCGTATCTCATTGCACCCTCTCCTCCTTAGACGAACAACTTGTCCGATGTAAAATTTCACTGAGGCAGACGATCTTAACAATCCATTATTGTCCTCTTGTCGTCGTCGTCTTTACTTTTCAATCCCGACTCCGTCATTCTTTGTTTTGTTATACACTTTACCTTCTGCCATAAACCTTTAACCCTAATAACGCAAATAACACACAAGCGTATACGTATGTATGTATGTATGAAAGTGTGTACATGTGTGTATGTGTGTGTGTGTGTGTGTGTGTGTGTGTATATATATATATATATATATATATATATATGTAATGTTTGTATGCCTGTATACATACACGAAGCCTATCTATCTATCTATCTATCTATCTATCTATCTATCTATCTATCTATCTACATACAAAACTACACCAACAAAAGCACCGTGCAACAACACCAGCTCAAGAGTAAAAGACCTTATCGTTTCCATTCTTTAACCTCACCATCAGCAGCAGCTCCATCAGCAGCAGCATCACCGCCGCCGCCTCCATTGTAAACATTATCACCATCACCGTAACCAAATTTCGCTACCATATGGACCAGACACTTGGCAGGCCTTGTACTCAGTCTGCACTCCCCCCCCCCTGCTTGCACCGTACCCCATCTTCTGTCGTCCCCTACTTCAGTTTTCAAGAGAGAGAGAGGACAAACCACTTCTGCTTACATATGTCACATCACCTACCAGCTTCATCAAGGAGGAAATCACGTGGAAGAGTGTCGCGGCTCGGGCGTTTCCACACGACAGTTAGATCTGCTAGAAAAAACAAAATGTAATGGATCTCTCTCTCTCTCACTCACGTTTTGTTTTATAACAAAATATAATGGATCTCTCTTACTCTCACTCTTTCACACACTGCTTAACGCCCAGGTCGACTTTGCCTTTCATCCTGTTGGGTCGACAAATCGATTTACCCCCTTTTCCCCCAAATTGCTGGCCATGTGACAATATTTGAGCCCATTATTATTATTATTGCTAAGGCGGCGAGGTGGCAGAACCGTTAGCACGCCGGGCGAATTGCTGAGCGGTATTTCGTCTGTCTTTATGCTCTGAGTTCAAATTCCGCCGAGGTCGACTTTGTATTTCATCCTTTTGGATTCGATAAAGAAGTACCAGTTGAACACTGGGGTCGATGTAATCAATTCCTTCCCTTCCCCAAAATGGCTGCCGTTGTGGTAAAATTTGAAACCATTATTTTTATTATTATCATTGTTGGTAAGGCAGAGAGCTGGCAAAATCATTTATCTGCATTTCGTCCGTCTTTACGTTCTGAGTTAAAATCTCGCGGAGGTCCACTTCGCCTTTTCGGGTTTCATAAAACAATTGACAGTTGTAATTGACTCCTTTCTTCCCCCAAAATGGCTGCCCTTGTGGAAAAATTTGAGACCATTATTATTATTATTGTTGTTGTTGCTGTTGTTGTTTGTTGAAGTTTATTCCTCATATCCCCAGTACATGTGAAGTTTAATAATTTCTTGTTATTTCTTCTCTCTTCCCTCCAGACCGGCTGGTTCTAACGAAATGTCCGCCAGCGGTTGATTCAGTCACAGAATATGAACATAACTGTAACAGCCTCCACTCAAGAATAGGTAAGTGAAACTCAATCATTATAAATGTGTCTGACTGATGTTGAATAATTTCATAAGCTGCAACTGAAAGTTTCACGGAAGTGATCCGCTGTTTCAGCTCCAATAAAACTTTGCATTACTCTGTTTCTCTCTTCTGTTTCCTCTCACTCTCCTCTTTCGCCCTACCTTTTATCCCTTTCCCTCTAATATTTGTCACATTTTCCCCTCTCTTACATAAACGTATACTCACCCCCTCCCAGCCTACTTCTTTTACGCCATCACTAATCACCGACCCGTCATCCAAGTCCTTCGATTAGCCTGTCTGTCTGTCTGCTTTTGAACCGTTTGGAATTCAATCTAGAGAGACATGTAAACAACTAGTGACGAAAGGATCCCTCACAAGGAATGCCTGCAATGTCACCCACGTGACCTTTTTGTCACGCACCTCTCCCTGCTCCACCACCAGTCTCCCCACACTCGCCTCACTCCATATCAGTCATGTGACCGTGGCGTAAGGGCGTGACGCTACCGCATAGTTAAACTTAAGATCTTTCCACACACACACACACAAACACATTAACACACACACACTACCCCCCCCCCCATGTTCAAGTCAAACAAAACCTTATTATGTTTTTCTAATTAAATATTATTATTGTTTACAAAAATTGTTGAAATATCTTGTTAATTGTGGAGCTATGACCAGTTGGTTACCCATAGATTTTAACAACAAAATCTCATATATATATATATTATATATATATATATATATATATATATATATATATATATATATATATATATATATATATATATATGCGACGAGCTTCTTTCAGTTTCCGTCTACCAAATTCGTTCACAAGGCTTCGGTCGGCCCGAGGCTATAGTGGAAGACACTTGCCGAACCATGTGGTTTGGGAAGCAACTGCTTAGTCTTCTACTATAACTAACAGATCGATAGAATAAGTACCAGGCTTGAAAATAAAATGAAGAGATAAGATGTACTGGGGTCGATTCGTTCGAGTCAGAAAGATTCTGCAAGGCGGTGCTCTAGCATGGCCGCAGTCAAATGACTGAAACAAGTAAAAGATAAAAGATATATGTATGTCTGTGTATATATATATATATATATATATATATATATATATATATATATATATGTATGTATATATATATATGTATGTATGTATATATATGTATATACGTCCAGACACAAATATACACATGGGCACATACACACACACATCTTACACACACACACACACACACACACACACATTACACACACACACACATTACACACACACACACACACACACACACCTTACATACAAAACAGAGAAGTCAGACAGAAGGTGCCAACGATTTATGCAGAAAACAGTTTGAAAACGATTGAAGCAAATAAAAAGTGATTGTTTATTATTTTTTTTGTCTTTTTTTATTTCCCTTTGATTTCAATGTTTTATTCTTCCTTTTCTTTTTGTACTGTTGTTTGTTTTATACGTATTTTTCGTTTATATTTTTATTTTATAAACAAATTCTTACCTTTAACTATTCCTGGTGTTAAGAATTTCTCTTTACATACTGTTTGTTGCCAGTGTTGTTGCTGTTCTTGTTGTCATTGCTGGTATTCCTGTTGTATTTGCTTTTACTGCTATTGTTGTTGTTGTTGCAGCAGCAGCAGCAGTAGTAGTAGTAGTAATAGTAGTAGCAGCAGTAGTAATGGTAGTAGTATTAGTATTAGCAGCAGCAGCAGTAGTAGTAGTTGTAGTTGTAGTTGTAGTAGTAATTATTGTTGTTGCTGCTGCTGTTGTTTAGGCGGTTGTTGGTGCTGTTATTTATGTTGAAGTCTGCGTTATTGTTGTTGTTGTTGTTGTTGTTGTTACAGTAACAACAACTACAACATCAACAGCGGCGGCAATAGTAGCAACCACTACCACCACAGTCAACCACAACATCAATGACTCTATCCAAAAGCAACGACAACAAACGGAACAAAGACAACAGCGAAATGAGTTTAAAAAAACAGTAGCATAAAAATAAAAAAAACAATAACAGCAACAACAAAAAAAAGGAGTCGTCAGACCATCCAATGACAGAAACAACAACAACAACAACAACAACAACAACAACAATAGCATCAAAACTAGCGAGATAGAAAATAAACGAAACGACAAGAACAGGAATGAAAAATAAAATGGAAGCAAAAAACACAAATTTCAAAATGTCGCCAGCAAACATACTTCCGCCAGAAAATCAAATTTAATTCGATCGAAATTCCTTGATTATTTTATTATTAATTTTCTTTTTATATATCGGTGCAAGGAGTGGTTGTGGGGTAAGTAGCTTGCACACCAACCACATGGTTCCAGGTTCAGTCCCTTGGAAGAAGCCCGTCGTGTGTGTGTGTGTGTGTGTGTGTGTGTGTGTGTGTGTGTGTGTCCTCCTCTCACCCACCATCGCTTGACCACCGATGCTGGTGTGTTTACGTCCCCGTAACTTAGCGTTTCGGCAAAAGAAACCGATAGAATAAGTACTAGGCTTACAAAGAATAAGTCCTGGGGCTCGATTTGTTCGACCAAAGGCGGTGCTCCAGCATGGCCACAGTCAAACGACTGAAACAAATAAAAGAATGTCTTCTCCTTTTAGTTCTTATTTATTCATTTTATTTATCTATTTATTTATTTGAGCAACGAGTGCCGTCGGTGAAGTTTGAAACCGTAATTGTAAAGTATGTTGAGTGTTTGTTTAGAGTTTTGTGAGGTGGACAGAACCGTTTGACGATTCGTTGGCAAAGGTTTGCATCTGAACAAGTCTAAAATCATTCTTAACCTGTTTTGTCTGACGCGTCAAACATTAAACCCAAACACTTTCATTCTACCCAACAACACCCACCACCACCACCACCACCACCGCCTTCACTATTTCTTCTTTGTCTTTTTCGTCTTCATCGTCTCTCAAATTCTTCCTCCTCCTTTTCCTCGATAATCACAAGAATTACGTCTCTAACAGCGAATGTTTTCACTTATAAGTGTCTTCTTTTTGTTTGTTTTTTTTTTGTTTTTTTTTTACTTCAATATTTGTTTCTTCTAAATTGTGTTGAAACAAACTGAAATAAAATGAAATAACAAAAACAATAAAAATAAATTACGAAATAACTTCGGTTAGCTTTGTATTGAGTATTTGCAGCGCATGCTCACGCGCGCGCGTGTGAGAGAGAGAGAGAGAATTCGCATTTCTGTGTGTGTGTGTTTGTGTTGGGAGGATGGAGCTGGTTAAGGGCTAACATGGTTGAGCTGATGATAATGATGCTGATGGTGCTGATGGTGGTGGTGATGATGATTGTGTTGGTGGGGGTATCAGTGAGGAAGACACCACGCTTTACTCTTTTGTTTTTATCCGCTGCATTTCTTACATAAAGAGTAATGTTTCGATTCCGATGGAAGTCTTTGGAGTTTTTCTTTATTCATTGTGTCTTTGTAATTAAAGGACGCATAATTTTCGCCCCAACTTTCCGTCACAGACTATGACGGAGGCAAAAACCCTTGACCGTTTCCTAGAAAGAGTAGGAGGAGGAGAAAGAAGAGGAAGAGAAAGAAAAGGAGGAGGAAAAAACAAGAAAAATAAGAAATATACGCGAGAACAAAAGAATGAAGTAGAGACGGAAGAAGACGAAGAAGAAGAAGAAGAAGAAGAAGAAGAAGAAGAAGAAGAAGAAGAAGAAGAAAGAAGGAAAGAAAAGAAAAACGGAGAACAAGAAGGGTACGACAGAGTAGAAAGGGATGAAGAAGTGAAAACGGATGAAAAAAATATTAAGAAGAAAAAGTAAAAAAATTGAAGACAAGAGGCGAGCAAAAGAGGAAAGATTGCAAGACATAACTGGACAAAGTTGTAAGAGATTATTGGCAAATACGGGATTTGCTTTTTTATTTATTATACAAATACCGCCAGTGTGTGTGTGTGTGTGTGTGTGTGTGCGTATCTATAAGTATCTATATATATGTATGTGTATATTTATAAATACATACAGATATGTGTGTATATGTATATAAGTGTCGCTAGGTTATATATATATATATAATGTACATATATGCATATGTATATACATACGTATTATGCATTTATATATGCATACGTATGTGTGAGTGTATACGTGTATACACAAATATATGCATACACACATACACATATATGTATATATATGAAAGAATGTGTGTCATTGCATGCAAACGTATTTAAACACGTTTTCATACGTGGTTTATGTGTACGTGTGTGTGTATTCGTGCGTGTTCTTGAGTGCAAGTGTATTTGTGTTCGTGTATAGGTGTGTATGTGTGTATGCGTGTGTATGTGCGTGGCGGTGTGGAGAGGGGTGTAGAAGAATCTAAACTTATAATCCCTTTTGTCGCGGCCGGAGACAATCCATATCAGAATACTTGTTAGATTTGTTTCTTCAGTCGGTTGTTGTGTGTTCTTGTGATTATTAAATAAAGACCGTGCAAAGCCAATAGCAACGAGGAACAACGCACACACACACACATGTATATATACATATCTAAACTCTCATATACATTACACATATACACATATATACATGCAGCCTTGATTGCCGTCTAAGAGCTCAAGAAATACCAATACAACTTCCGGTGAAATAATGTCGGAAGATTTTTTGAGATTACAATATAATACCAAATTTTTGATTTCTGTAGCTTCAACAAGTGTTATGGTGTTTCTCTCTCTCTTCCCCTCTCTCTCTCTCTCTCTCTCTCTCTCTCTCTCTCTCTCTCTCTCTCTCTCTCTCTCTCTCTCTCTCTCTATCTCTCTCTCTCCCTTTCTTCCTGTATGTGTGTATCTGTGTATTTGATTGTTGTATATGTATACAGAGCATAAGTTTTGATTAGCAAATCTACATCCTAATGTAGATGTTAATGCTTTCATCTAAGAATTAATAGCATTAAATGTACATACTAACACATTTCTCTCTCTCTCCCACTTCCTTCCTTCCTTCCTTTCTTCCTCGTTCTCTTTATCTCTCTCTGTACTTATCTGTCTGTCTGTCTATCTATCTATCTATCTATCTATAGAGGCTGTGTGGTTAAGAAATTCGTTTTGCAACCTGATCAACGGAACAGCTTGCTCGTGAAATTAACGTGCAAGAAGTTGAGGGCTCCACAAACACGTGTACCCTTAACGTAGTTCTCAAGGAGATTCAGCGTGACACAGACTGTGACAAGGTTGGCTCTTTTTAAATTACAGGTACTACTCATTTTTGCCAGCTGAGTGGACTGGAGCAACGTGAAATAAAGTGTCTTGCTCAAGGACATAACGCGTCGCCGGGAATTGAACTCATGACCTTACGATCATGAGGCGAATGCCCTAACCACCTGAAACATGCAAAAGATAAAATATAAGATATATAGTGAATTGAATTTGTTCGACGAACGTCTTGAGTTGATGCTCCAGCTAGCCGCAGTCCATTGACTGAAACAAATAAAAGAGTAATGGTGTAAATACAAACGCTTGTATGAAAGTGTAACCATTTAATACGATATTCTCGTCTCAATGCAATTATGTTCGTTGCCCCTGATTGCGAATATTTTCTATTTAAAAGGTCGGATACTGGTTGATGTACCCTGCAAAGTGTGCCAAGACCATTCCTCGGGTAAACACTATGGAATATACGCTTGTGACGGGTAAGTTGCTGTCTCAGAAACTACCTTGTTTTATATCTTTGTTCAAATATATACGCAGACACTGAACTTGAGTCAAATCTCAGTCTGACAAAAACAGTAGAAAATTCTTTCAAATCACCCATCTTTATTATTAAAAAAAAGAAATTAGGAGAAATATTCCTGATAATTTGAGTGAATAGATTTAATTTAAATCATTTTATGTAAATTAATTATGTATCACAATAATGTAATTATACATTTAATGATGTTTATACTAATGAAACTTCTGTTGAGTTGAATTGAATTATAGGCTATAAGTAACATTTTATGTTTTTCTGCTTATATTCTAAATATGTTACCCTTAAAGATGGTTTTAACGGATTCTGTGTAAACTTGGATTGACTGCAACGTAATAATGTGTTGGTGTTTAATGAACTGTTATTAATTGAGCTCTTAATTATCGTTATATATGTATGTATGTGTATTCCTGTCCCACCTATCCTACCTCTCTTCACCCCTATCCCACCTTTATCCTACCGTTATTTTCTCCTTTTCACTCAACCTCTTTCTTCCAGTCATTTCATCATGCTGAACCGTTAATCCCTAATCATTTTTTTCTCTCCGTTTTTTTTCTTTTTTTTTTTACCTCACAATCCTTTTTGTCGAAGATCATAAACTCGAAACGTCAAAGATTTTTTCCATTCTTCCCAAGCGTTAAACTAATACATTTACTTGTTGTTCTTTCACTTGTCTTCGTCTTTTCCTTTCTGTAAATTTGAGCTATTCATATATATCCCAAGCACACACACACACACACACACACACGCAAATGAAAAGTGATATGATTGTTTTTTTTTTCATTTGTCTAGCTCGTAAACATCTAGCGTCTTACTAAGTTGAGATCACAGATTTAGTGGTAAGACGGTTTGACGTCTATTTTTAGCATACAAGGGATCCACTTAGTGGTATCTCATATTGTTTCATACTAATTATAGTTATTGCGTTTCTTGGTACTAATATCATGCATGCACACATACACGTATACACACTTATGTGTGTAAGTGTATGTGTATATATATATATATATATATATATATATATATATATATATATATATATATATATATATATGCATGCACATTATATATCTCATGTATAATTTATCCAAAATTTATATTTTTCAGCTGTGCTGGGTTTTTCAAGGTGAGTCGTCCCTTTGTTTTATTCCTTAATTGCTACACACATATATGTCCCCCACACCTTTTCGTCGTCGTCGTCGTCGTCGTCGTCATCATCATCATCATCGCTAACTCAATCGAAATTTTCCTCTCCCCACCCCTCCCCAGAACATTATTATCATCATGATAATCAGCGTTGTAAATTACGTAGAAAATCCTCGCTTTGGTGATTCTGATAACAATGATGATGATGATGATTGTATTGGTAGTGTTTGGTGGTGACGGTGAGGAAGACGGCGTTGATTATAATATTGCAGGTGATGGACAGTGCCTTTCTCTTTAGTAATTGTACATCGACATAAACCTTTCACTCATCCTCTTTTTATGAATGTATGTATGTATGTATGTATGCATATATAATAATAATAATAATAATAATAATAATAATAATAATAATAATAATATTGAGATGGAGAGAGTGAGAGAGAATCGATACATAGATTGTACAGGAGGTGCAAGGTGTGCCAACGGAAGAGGTCAAAGCGATTGCAGGGCAACGTGAAATGAAATATTTTGCTCAAGAACACTGTGCGATCCGAGAATCGAACTCATAATGTGACGATTATGCATGCATACATACATACATACATACATACATACATACATACAACTTTATATGTGTTTCTATGTTTAGCTCTGTTCAGTTGAATAACTCCATATCTTCGTCCATTTCTCAACCAGCGCTCCATACGTAGAAACAGACAATACATATGTAAATCCCGTGGCCAAGGTAATTGCCCAGTGGATAAAACACACAGGAACCAATGTCGAGCATGTCGACTGAAGAAATGTCTCGAAGCTGGAATGAATAAAGATGGTAAGTCTTTCCCCTCGATTTATTTACCAGCTTTAAAAATTTATTTATTTATTTGATCAATTGCTTGTCGCCTCGTTTTTTACCTGTCTCTCTTCTGGTTTGACAAAAGCATGCACGTTATAAAAAAATAAAAAAAAAACATGATTCTTAATTCCAGAACTGTTTAATCAGTGAGGTGCAGGTGTGAGTGTGTGGTAAGAAGCTTGCTTCCCACCCACATAGTTCCGGGTTCAGTCCCACTGCGTGGCAACTTGGACAAGTGTCTTCTATAGTCTCAGGTCGACCAAAGCCTTGAGAGTGGATTTGGTAGACGGACACTGAAAAAAGCCCATCGTATGTATATATATATGTGTGTGTGTGTGTTTCTGCTTGTCCCCTCCCCACAACGCTTGAGAACCGGCATTGGTTCTCGTATCAAGCGGTTCGGCAAAAACAGACAGAATAGGTACCAGGCTTCAAAAAAAACAAAAAAACATCGAGGGTCGATTCATTCGACTAAATGTTCTTCGAGCTGGTGCCCCAGCATAGCCGCAGTCAAATGACTGAAACAAGTAAAAGAGTAAAAGAATCAAAGAATATATATATATATATATATATATATATATATATATATATATAGAGAGAGAGAGAGAGAGAGAGAGAGAGAAAGACTGGCAACTAAACGCAAATCGATTGAACACTTTGAATCTTTTAAGCAGAAATCAGTGTCGGCGTTCCACTGAGTAATGTTTTATCAAATGTCAGGGACGACAGTTTGATTGAATAAATGGAAATTGCAACTTTAATTATCGTCTTTGACCGTGAAATAAGGGATGTGGAGAGGAGGAGGTCACACTAAACACGTAGCATGAGCAACGATACTCTCCTAACACAAAGAACATCCGTGCCGTTCACCACCGAAAACGCCATTGTATTCTAACCGTTGTTGTGCCAATACTCGCAATTTGCCAGCATCTCACGAAATCCATATCCAAACGATCAAGAATGTTCTTTCCGTTGTTGTTTTTGTAGTTGTTGTTGTTGTTTTATTGCATGTTATTTTATATACTTTATTTTATTATTTTTAGTGCTTTTTGTATATATTTCCCTTGTTTTATTACTTCCTTGTTCACCTACCTTTCCCGTTTCTTTTCCCTCGTTGATTTTTTTTCCTGGCTTTTTTCCCCCCTTTTCATTTTCTTATATGATTCTTGCACGTATTTCTTCTTCTTCTTCTTCTTCTTCTTCTTCTTCTTCTTCTTCTTCTTCTTCTTCTTCTTCTTCTTCTCTTTCTTTCTTTCTTCCGTCTTTTATTATCTGCTTTGTTTGTTTACTAATCTAGAGACATATTTTAGAGTATTTGGTGGTAACCAGCCAAATCAATTTAGTCTAACAACAGGGGAAGAAACCTATTGATTGCGACACGAAGTTTTCCGGAGCTCTTTTAACGCTGGAGATGCGAAAAATACAACATCTATTGTTACCACTTCTCAGTCCACCCCACACCCACACCACAGCTAGATTTATTATTGAATAGTAACCATAAACAGAGAATAAATGCTAAATATTTCTTTTCTTCACGTTAAAATACCTTGAGATTTTTTTTTCTGGTTTTCTTGTTGCAATTTGTTGTTTCTTTAATTATTAATGTATTTAGATATTTATTTATTTGTTGAATTTAAACATAACATTCTGATTTCGTTTACTTATGCGGTCATGTTTGTGCCATACAGGCGTAGGCATAACCATGTTGTTGAGAATTTTGTCTTAGAGTCACGTTATTCTAGGTTCGATCACAATTGTGTTCGAACTTGAGGGTAAAAGAAAAAGAAGAAGGGCTTATCATAGCATCAGATTGTTCGAAACCTCGACAAGGATATTTTGGAGACGGGAAACTATGCGCAAGCTCATCGTCCGGACTGCTATAACAGGCTGTTCTTAAGTCATCGACCGGTAACCCCCATTATAACCATCACCAACAGCGTCACCACCACCACTACCACCTCCAACGCCAACACCGCTGGCTCTCTACTGATCAAGGGAGTTCTATTTACTTCAGCACCTCCTCTCCACAAGAAACAAGGGCCAACTAGAGGGGCTAAATAACAGTAACATCACCCTTGTATATACGTTTGTGTGTTTGTGTTTGTCCCCATCCACCCACCCTCGGTTGACAACCGGTGCTGGTGTGTTTACGTCTCCGTAATTTAGCAATTAGGCAAAAGAGACTGATAGACTAACTACTAGGCTTACAAAAAATAAGTCCTGGGGGCGATTTGTTCGAGTAAAGGTGGTGCTCCAGTATGGCCACGGTCAAATGGCTGAAACCTTTAAACAAATAAATAAATATATACTGTGGTCGATTTATTCGACCAAACCCTTCAAGACGGTAATTACCCCAGCATGGCCGCAGCCTAGTAACTGAAATAAATAAAAGAATACAAGAATAGAAAAATAAATGTAATAAAATACAACAAAATAAACAAATAAGGGGTTGCCATAGCTGGAACCCCTTTGATCGGACCTGGTCGGCAGAGGTGGTGGTGGTGGTGCGGGCGGAGGGGGTAAGAGAGGGGGTTAAAACGACGCAGCAAAAACAACAGATCAAGTAGGGGCCTTAAAGTGTCTGGCCTCGGCTCTCTACTGTTCAAGGGAGTTCTATTTACTTCAGCCCCTCCTCCCCACAAGAAACAAGGGCCAAATGCACCCCACCACCAATCCCGCCCCACGTAACAAGCGGCCAAATATCCCCCTCCCCTTATATTCCTCTTCTGGCTCCTCCTTCTTGTTCTTCTCCTCCTCCTCCCTTATTAAATAGCAATGACCATTAACAAATATTTCACTTAGAAATAAAGGGAAGCAGTTCAACGTTGGTTTTATAATTCGTGGTAGTAGTGGGAGTATGGATGGTGGTGGCGGCGGAGGCGGTGTTGGTGATGGTGGTAGTGGTGGTGGTGGTGGTGGCAGCAGCGGTGTCTGAGGCTGCGAAAGCTCTTGGATGTATGCGCGTAAGATTATTGTGCATTCCATGTTTGTGTGTGTGTGTGTGTGTGTGTGTGTGTGTGTGTGTGTGTGTGTGTGTGTGTGTATGTGTGTGTGTGTGAAACTAAACGAACTTAAGTTTGATTCCTTATATTCGTAGGTGTGTGATGGCGACGGTGTTGTTGTTGGTCACGATAGTGGTGGCGATGGGGGGAGAGAGTAGAGTCGAACTCGATGATGATGATGATGAGGATAGTGGTGGTAGTAGTGGTGGTGGTGGTAGCGGTGGTGGTGGCACTGGTGGTGGTTGCAGTGGTGAGAAGTTAAATCTATCTATCTATCTATCTATTTATCTCTCTATCTATCTATCTATCTATCTGTCTGTCTGTCTGTCTGTCTGTCTGTCTGTCTGTCTATCTATCTATCTATCTATCTATCTATCTGTCTGTCCTCCTGTCTCCCTCTCGCATCGATAGCTCTGCAGCGAGTGACTGTTTTTTTTTGTTTTTTTTTTTATCAAACTCCTACTGCAAAAGTTTCGGTCCCTTGCTAAATCCTTGTGCGCCCCTTTTTCTTCAGTTTTTAGCGTGGCTTAGCTTGGCTCCTTTACTCCGTCAAAACCCTAACACAGCATTATCCTCCTCTCACCGTCGCCTCACCTCCTCCTTCTCTTCGTCCTCTTCGAAATCCCACCACCGCCTGTCTTTCCTCGATTCCTTGGATATGGGTTTCATCGCCTCCCACCCTAACCTCTCCCTTTCTCTTCGTCCTCCTCTTCGTCCTCACCATTCCTCCCCTACCCCCACATGTCTCATCCTGCAACTGATAATCCCCCATTCCCCCCTCACCTTTCATCCCCATTACCTCACCAACACCCCCACCATCCCAATTTTTCTTGCCTCCAGTCTGACGACAACCAATTAACTCTGCCGACGATCGGTAACACTTTCATGGCGTAAAATACAAGGGGCTGCGAAATATGGGACTTAAAATAGGGAGGTAAATAAAGGGACCGAATAGAATTAAAGAACGGAGAGGAGGTGTTCTGTGGTGGTGTGTGTTTAGGTGTGTGTGTGTGTGAGTCTATGTGAGTGTTTTCCTACATAATTATGTGTGCTTAATGTGTGTATGTCTATATGTATACATGAGTGTGTATACGTATATATATATATATATATATATATATATATATATATATATATATATATATATATATGGGTGTATGTGTGGGAGTATGAGTGTATATAGTATTATATATTTGAAAAAAATGAGTAGAAATGGCTTTACTGATAAATTTTCCACTTCAATAATTAGACGTTTATAGGCAGCGAGCTGGCAGAAACGTTAGCACGCCGGGCGAAATGCTTAGTAATATTTCGTCTGTCTTTACGTTCTGAGTTCAAATTCCGCCGAGGTCGACTTTGCCTTTAATCCTTTCGATAAATTAGTACCAGCGAAACAATGGTGTCGATGTAATCGACTGGTTCCCTCCCCCAAATTTCAGGCCTTGTGATTATAATAGAAAGGGTTATACCTTTCAATTTATTATTCCTTTTGTCTGAGTGTTACCTGAGCACTTCCATCTGCAGTCCTGTTTTTATTCTTCGGTTTAACGAAATTATTTTTCGGTTTTACGAAAATATAATATTATGTATGCATGTATGTATGTATGTATGTACGGGTGCATGAGTGTACACATATTGTCCATATGTAAATACATGCATACAGATATATATATATATATATAAAGGAAACAGACAGAAGGAGGGTGAACAAGACAGAAGAAAGTGAAAAGCGAAGAAGGGAAAAGAAGAGAAAGTGAGAGATAGATAGATAGATAGATTGAGAGAGAGAGAGAGAGAGAGAGAGTGGAGATAACGTGTGGTTGCGAAACTTGAACGAATTTTCATTAGCCAAAAAAAGAACAAAAAAAAAACCAATAAAATAAATATGAATAGAATACAATAACTAAAAAATAACTAACACAAAAAAACCTCATTAAAATCTGAAGAGAAAATAAACGGAGATTAATATCGGCCACCACAGCCTCCTCCCACTTCTCCTCCTTCCAATCACTTCCTCCAGTCACCCTAAAACCAAGTCAGTATTTATCTCACACTCACCTTCTGCCGATATTTTTTGTGGGAGGAAACAAGCCTTTAATTATCTAATTTTTTGATTGCTAATTATAGGTGTGCGCATGGTATTGTAGTTAAGAAGATCGCTTTTAGACCATGTGGTTTCGGGTTCGGTTCCGCTGCGGGGTGGGGCTGAGACTTTGGGTAAGTGTTTTCTACCATACCCTCGGGCCGATCAATGCCTTGTAAGTGATTTTGGTAGACGAAATCTGTGAGGAAGACCGTCATACAGTGTGTGTGTGTGTGTGTGTGTGTGCGTGCCCACCTCACCGCTTGACAACCAGTGTTGGTTTGTTAACGTCCCCATAACTTATCTTATCGACTCTGAATAACACGACGACGATTATTATGATCATTCTTCTTCTTACTATTATTATTTATTATTATCATCATTATTATTATCATTATTATTATTATCATTATTTATATCTGATATAGTTATTACAGTATTTATTCACTTGTATTATTTTCACCTCCGCTTCTTTCATCCTATTTCTCCATCACAACCCACACGAGGACACACACACACACACACACACACACACACACACACACACACACACACACACACACATACACACACACACACGCACGCATACACAGACACAGACACACACACACACACACACACAAACCCACACCCACTGCGTTCGTGTCACACTTACCCCTTGCTCGGAAGCCATATTTTGTTCTACTTTCACTATCATTGTTGACATTACGGTGAAGCTGTAGCGTTCACCACAATGACATCTCATTCTGCTCCAGGCAGTGAGAAATTATAGTTTTATTTGAATTTCCCAAAACACACAATATGATTTGTCAAGAGAGGTAAATCACCAGATTACTCCGTTCCTTCCGTACTTATTCCCCCCACGCTCTCTTCACCTTCTTTCTTTTCTTACTTTCTTCAATTTTGTTGTTGTTGTTGCTTTCTCTTCTTCCCTTCCTCATTTCGTTTTAGACTTCCTGTAAGTAGGCTTCCCTGCTGTCAATCTGTATTTATCCATCATTAATTATTTGTTGTCTAATTCTATTTAACGAAGATGTTATTACTTCTCGTCCCCCACCCCCTCCCCAGTCACTACTACAACCACCACTACCAATACTCCCATCACCATCACCATCACCAATAACAACGCCAATTCTAACCACACCACGTCAAAAAAAAATACAGAATTCGGCAGAGTTTAAAAGTCCTTCAATGCCGAGAGAATGGCACCTATTTGGCATTTCGTTCATATAAAACGTCAATATATATGCAAATCAATTGCCTTCTTTTTTCTTGATATTACCACACACACGTATGTATATATATATATATATATATATATATATATATATATATATATATATATATTACGATGACAAGATTTCCAGTTAATTCGATCAACGAAACAGCCTGCTCGTAAAATTAACACGAAAGTGGTTGAGCACTCCACAGAAACGTGTACATACATGTAGTTCTCAGGGAGATTTAGCGTTATACAGAATGTGACATGGCTGGCGTTTGAACTACAGGTAACAACTCATTTTGCCAGCTGAGTGGATTGGGGTGACGTGATATAAAGTGTCTTGCTCAAGGACAGAACGATTTTGGTTGGCTGATCGTACAGTATAAATATACGTGATTGACCCAAAACACCTTTAAGGCTAAATTGACATTACACATCCACCCGTTTAGGTGTAAAAAGAAGTGCAGCGTGACGACGCTTGCGATATATTTTTGGCCTTTGAAAAACACAGTTGGATCAAGGATTTATATTACTTGGTAGAGGTGAAAAGTAATATTGTATAAACGTTCGAGCACCAGAAAGATGCACTGCAGTATCTACTAAGAGGTCATGTGTTCTCTGTTCAAATCCTGCTATGGATGCCGACTTAACATTTTATTCCGCAGGCTGATAATCTCGATAAAATAAATAGTATAATCGTGGTCTTGTACCTGCATAAACAATTAACAAGTTGGTTCTGATCTTCTTATCGAATGCTTTGATTTCGATGCTCGAAATGTCTGTCTCCTCGCTCCGAAGTTGCTGTGGTTGTTATTGTCGCTGCAGTGGAGATGGTGCCTGTTATATAATTGACTCTGTGAACAACAAAAATAATAAATGAATAAATAAATAGGTAGATAAATAAATAAGTAAAGCAGCCACTGTTGCTTGTTAGCAACTAGTTGTTTGCAGGCGACCAACAATTGATGTATTAGCGACAATAGATTTGCATGTAAAAGTGAACAAGGTTTTGCCATTAAATATTATATGTACCGGAAGTAGAAGCAATAGTGGTAAAATGTAAATAAGCTGACATCGTTCAATGATGAAAACGTTTGGCACACAAAAATGACAAGAGTTCGTTGTGTATATTTATTTCTGTGTGGAGATAAAATAATTGTTTCGAACTCTTAGCTTCTTCAGCATGTTTGCAGTCAGAATTGCTGGTTGTGTCATTTACTATTCTCAAGCTTTTCGGCAGTTTTTACTGCATCAGGGCATTTATTATTATTATTATTATTATTATTATTATTATTATTATTATTATTATTATTATTATTATTATTATTATTCATGAAGCAGTGAGCTGGCAGAATAGTTAGCACGAGGGACGAAATGCTTAGCGGCATTTTGTCTGTCCTTACGTTTTGTGTTCAAATTCCACTGAAGGAGGTACTGGGCTCGATTCATTCGAGTAAACCAAATTGTTCAAGGCGGTGCCCCAGCATGGCCGCAGTCTAATGACTGAAAGAAGTAAATGATAAAAGATTTTAAAAAATGATTATTTAGACTGGAATCGCGATTCGTCTGTTATTCTATCTCTGTTGTTTCTATGTCTCTCTCTCCTCCTCAAGGCTCCAGTTCTTTCACTCTCTCACTCTGTCTGTCTCTCTTTCTGCCTCTCTCTACCGTCTCTTTGCTCCATCTCACTCCCACTCTCTCTCCCGTTAACAGCAGTTGTTATTTGTTAGCATATTTTTCTTGCATTTATAATTTTTTTTTTCATCTCCAAGAGCCTCACATTAAAACTTTTGCTAGATCAATTATTCTCTCCCCTTCTTAGATCACACACACACACACACACACACACACACACACACACACACAAACACACACACACACACATGCACGCACACAACGAAAGACCATCATTTCCAACAACAACAGTAATAATTCGCTTCCAGCAAAGTAAATAACAACAACAACAACAATGATACTAATAATAATGATAACGCTAATAATGCTTTTTTTTTATTCCCCCCCCCCAAGGGCCACAGACGACGTGGTGGGGAGGGAGACGTTATAACAAGTCCAAATTACAAAATGGGAGGCGTTTCCCATTTTACACAGAATGTGATATGGAAAGAAAAACCCTAAACAAACAAGCAAATGAGAAATAAAGGAAAAGTAGTAGCAGTAGTAGTAGTAGTAGTAGTAATAATAATAATAATAATAATAATAATAATAATAATAATAATAATAATAATAATAATAATAAAACACAAAGAAAAAAAGGGGCCGATAAGCCAATATATTTAAAATCTACTGATTAAAGTTAATTGGATGCGGTTTCATAGCCGGGGTTGGGGTTAGCAGCATTGACGGTGGCGATTGGGGGGTCATTATTATTATTATTATTATTATTATTATTATTATTATTATTATTATTATTATTATTATTATCATCATCATCATGTTGACGATGGTGGTGGGTGGTGGAGGTGGTTGCGTGTGTCAGAGACGGCAAGAAGACTCTCGTTCAGGTCCCATTTTTCTTCCATGCATCTAATAGTCCCCTTCCCACCACCCCGTCCCTATCATGTACACCTCTCACCGCAACCCTTGCAACTCCTGCAACATGGCTTCCCAGGCAACACTTGAGGATTCTCTCTCTCTCATATATGCGTTTAGCATGTGTTTAAGATTTGTTTATTAAACACACACAAACACTAATACATATATATATATATACATGTGTATGTGTGTATTGGATACTTATGTAATTATCCCCCCCCCCACCGCTTCACCATCGGTGTTTGTGTGTTTACGTCGCTGTAACGGAGCGGTTCAGCAAAAGATGCTAATAGAATAAGTACCAGTTAACATTAATAAGAAAATAATGACAATAAGTACTGGCGTCGATTCCTTCCACTAAAAAAAATTCTTCAAGGCGGTGCCCCAGCATGGCTGCAGTTCAATAATTGAAAAGAAGAGATAACATATTTCACTCATTTTCCCCTTTCACTTTTGGCAATAATTTTTGTATCTCTGTCTGTCTGTTTGTCTATCTATCTATCTAATCTATCTATCTATGTATCTACGACTATATATCCTTCTAACTTTGTGTTTATGTATCTCTCTCTCTCTCTCTCTCTCTCTCTCTCTCTCCCCCTCTCTCTCTCTCTCTCTCTCTCTATCTTTCTGACTGTCTCTTTATCCATCCATCCATCCATCCATCCATCAATCCATCCATCCATTAGTGTACCCGTGCACCGTTCCATTTCCTAAATTTACTCTCTCTACAGTCATATCTACACAAACACACTGTAGAATTAACTCGTCTTTTGATAATCCTCTAAAACCGCCACCACCGGTCCCACAACCCATCCACTAACCCCCTAGCCACTACAATACCCCCCAATCATCTCACCCCCTCCCAACCATTCGTCCTGTCACCCTGTCTTTCTATCGGCCATCATATTGTCCCTCAGTTCTCCTACGATCCGAACGCGGAGCGTGTCTTTTCGAAAGCCTGACACAAGGCAATTTGTTCAATGCCAACTTGCTTCTTTGTCAATTATTAACGAGAATGAAAGGAGGAGAACGCATGCGTATATACATACATACATACATACATACATACATATATATACATATGTATATGTTTGTATATATATGTATATATATATGTATATATATATATATATATATATATATATATATATATATATATATATATATATGTATATGTATATATATGAATGTATGCGTATATACAGACACGCGCGCGCAAGCACACGCACAACATACACTCACATCTCTTGGGTGTAGGAGAAATTAGAAAAAGTTAAGAAAAGAAAAAAATATATAAAAAGATGAATATTGACACAGATTTACGCTGAGGAGGGGCCGGACTGCACACACACACACACACACACACACGTGCATGTATGTGTGTTTGAATGAATGTGTATACACACACACACACACACACACACACACACTTGGTTAGAAGAAAGCGGACATCCACTAATAATCTAAAACTCCACTTAAGAGCACATACATTTAAGCATACATACAGATATACAGACATACGTAAGTACATACAGCGATGTAAGAAGTATGATTCCCAACCGTATGGTTCCGGGTTCAGTTCCACTGTGTATAAATCTTCCACCGAGGAGGGAGCCGGTTTCCAACAAAGATACAAGGCTCCATCTTTTGGATGTAGTTAACATACACAAATTCACATTTGGAACTTGAAAAAAGTCTTGCATATTTTTACTGTTCCACTCACAGATTGCACTTGTAATATACGAATCAGTCGGTCGATTTCTCTTTCTGAAAATCCCAGTTATGTATGTATGTATGTATGTATGTATGTATGTATGTAAGCGTGTGTGTGACATGTATGTGTGTATGTAAGCGTGTGTGTGACATGTAATTAATATACTATCATAAGATGCCGTGTGTTTGTTTGTATTGGAATATAATAGGGAAGTGAAGAGAGAAAAGTAAATGAAGCAAGGGGGAGGACGGGATCATGAGTTGGAGAGTAAAGGGAAGAGGTGGGAGAAAGTATCAGAAAGCTGGAGAAACAAGACAGATAGAGAGAGAGAGAGTGTGAGAGAGAGGCGGGGGAAGAAGTGTGAGGAGTATCTTGTTAGCCTGTTTTTGGTGGTTCAAAACCATCTAACAGTCCTATTGTGATGGATCCGGTACAGTGCATTGTGGGATGTTAAAAGCACAGGGCTGTATCACTAATAACAGCAACAACGAAAATGACGACGACACCACCGCCATCGTCATAATCATCGTCGTAATCACCATCACCATCACCATCATCATCATCATTATCATCCACGTCGTCGTTATCGTCCTCATCATCGACATCCTCACCGTCATCCTCACTATAACCCATCATCATCATCATCATCATCATCACGACCACCAATACCATCACTCACCCCTCCTCCCATCATTATCATCATTATCATCATCATCATCACCCTCCTCCTCTTCCTGCTCCTCCTCCTCTTCCTGCTCCTCCTCCTCATCATCATCAACTTTTCAATATTCGACTGCTTTCTCTCATACATTTCTCTCTCTCCCCCTCTCCCCCTCTCTCTCCCCCTCTCCCCCCCCTCTCTCTCTCTCTCTCTCTCTCTCTCTCTTTCTCATCTTCGGTAATTCTGTCTCTCTCTGTCACATTTCTCTCTCTCTCTCTCTCTCTCTCTCACGCACACTTACCTCTCTTTTTCACTCTTTTTGTCTCTCATTCTTTCCCTTTCTCTTTCGTCTCACTCTATCATTATGTCTCTCTTCCTCAACCCCCTTCTCTCTCCCCACCTCTTTCTTCCTCTCCCTCTCCCTCTCCCTCTCCTCCCCTCTCTCTGTTCTTCCTTTCCTTGGCTCATGGCACACCTTAACCGTAGAAAGAAAGAAAGAAAGAAAGAAAGAAAGACAGGAAGCTTGAAATAAATACACAGAAAGTCAGGGTCGAAAGCGGGTGGCTTAGTGAGAGGTAAATAATAAAAAGGTAATATATATATCGAGGGAGAAACAAAAATGGGGTGGATGGCCGGATGGATAATGGGTGGATAGCGAGGGTTGAAAAAAAATTAAAATGGCAGCAGCTGCATAAACAAATTTATTTTTTCTCAATGGTCTCCGTCTATTGAAAATGGCCTTCACTGTTGATTTTTGGTACGGAATCTATTTCGGACGATTACAGAGTCGTGGGTATGTATGAGTAACAAGGATAATAATGATTATGATGGTGGTGGTGGTTGTGGTGGTGGTGGTTGTGGTGGTGGTTGTGGTGGTGGTGGCGGTGGGGTGGCATTGTGTGTATGCAGAGTGTGACTCCTGTGATTTCGTCTCAGTAAGGTTGATGGTGGCGGTGATGGGGGTGGGGTCGTATACAACGCCTCCCCTCCCTCTCACACTCCACCCGTCACCCCCTTCATCTCTCTCTGTTGGCCTGTCTGTCTTTTCTAATACCCCTCCTCTCTCTCTCTCTCTCTCTCTCTCTCTCTCTCTCTCTCTCCCCACCTCTGTCTCATCTATTTCATGGTAGTTATGTTTTAGGGGCCACTTTTCGCTTATTGACGCTTTTGTTATTGTTCCTTAGCCCAAAGTCAGCCATGATGGACCAACAGACGGACAGATAGACAGACAGGCAGTCAGACAGTAGATAGATAGATAGATAGATAGATAGAGAGAGAGAGAGAGAGAGAGAGAGAGAGAGAGAGAGTGAGGGAGAGAAATATGAACAAATATTCTATCTATGGGTATACCATCTTTCTGGAAAAGTGTACCTTGGACAACATAAAACGATATTTCTTTTTATAGAACTGTAGAGATTTTGATGTTTGAAGGCGATTTGAGTGCTATTTCTAGCGATCACGTGGCGGATGTTTCTTTGTATGAAATCATTGCTGATATACCTACATACATACACACATAAAAGGCAATGAATGTCACGATGTATATATGTGAACTTATATAAATATATATGTATGCATGTATGTATGTGCGTATGTATGTATGCGCATCTGTCTCTTTCTCTTCTTCATCATCATTCTTCATCTTAAATCACTAAAGTACAGCATCACCAACACCGCCATCGCCGAACCCCCCACCACCACCACCACCATCACCACACCCTCCTCCTCATTCAATTCAAATTCAATCGTTCACTTATTGACTTCTCTGCAGCAACAACAACACCCTTGTTCCTTCGCTCCGACCCACCACGATCAACCCCACTCACCCCACCACCACAATCTTCACTCCATACAATTCTCATTTCTTGTATTTACAATGGCCATCACTGTATAACAACAGCACCCTCCCCCCAACAAGAACAACAGCAACAATAGCCGTAGTATAGTTAAGCTGTCATCCACCCCCCAAAGCCGCCATTATTGCGACCCCCGTTTGCCATTCTCGAAGCTATTTTTCTTCAATTACTTGGCAAGTGACCTTCATAAAAGGCAATGAATGTCACTACTTTTTGGCTCTCAGCTCCGCGTGCCGCAATATCAATTTGTGACACACCATGTTTTCATGCTTTTTTTGTTTTCAGCAAGAATTATTATTATTATTATCATTATTATTATTATTAGATAGATAGATAGACAAACAGACAGAAAGACAGACAGACTGGCTGACTGACTGACTGACTCACTCACTCACTCATTCACTCGCTCATTCACTCACTCACTGACAGATAGACAGACAGACAGACAGTAGACAGATAGACAGACAGACAGTAGACAGATAGACAGACAGACAGACAGACAGACAGACAGAGAGTAGACAGATAGACAGACAGACAGACAGACAGATAGATAGATAGATAGACAGATAGATAGATAGATAGATAGATAGATAGATAGATAGGTGATAGATATATAGATAACTTTCTTTTATTGGCCACACAGGGCTGCACAGTGAGGGGACAAATACAATTGTAGAACTTTTCTTTTAGAAAAAAAAAAAAAAATTCCGATCCAAAGGGATCGGTAGAAAAAAAAAAGGATCAAAAGGGATCGTGTATCACAGAAAATGTTTAAGGTGTAAAAAAGGTAACATTAGGTTTATCTATGAAGAGAAAAGCCTACGGAAAAGACCACTGTAACCTCACCAGGGAATAGACACATGAGAGCAAGGTGCTCTCTCTCTCTCTCTCTCTCTCTCTTATTTTATTTTTCTCGATTTACAGGATCATGCATACATATATACACACACACACTCACGATGGGCTTCTTTCAATTTTTGTCTGCCAAATCCACTCACAGGGCTTTGGTCGGCCCGCGGTTACAGCATATGTCATTTTTCCTAAGTGTCACGCTGTTGGTATTGAACCCGGAACCATGTGGCTAGGAATCAAACTTACCACACATCCATGGACATATTTATTTGCTCTTCCTATCAAGTCGAACGGCCATGCCGAAGCACCTCCGTTTTGGTATTAGTGTTGGCGGTTTGTATAGAAACCCCTCACACGCCATCCTCCAGCATAGAAAATTTCTATTAAAAAAAAAAAAAAAAGAAAATCGGGTTTCACTCCCATTCAATATCGTATGTTGGGTCTGTCAATAGCCGGGGTATTATAATATAACCAGATCCCTAAAGCTTGTTTCAGGGTAGCGTGTGTGGTGTAAGACGGGTTTGGGAGGCATTCTTGATTCAGGCACATCGTCACAATTAAGGGGACCGGTGTGTGAATGGTTAAGCATTCTGGTAGGCATGGACGTATTTTGGTCGATAGGTAGGTAGGTAAGGAGAAGGTATGTACATAGGTAGGTACAAGGGTAGATACGGGGTAGGTAGGTAGGTAGGGAGGGAGGGAGGGAGGGAGGGAGAGAAACAGAAGTGTATGTAGGCCGGTAAAAAGGTAGATAATTAGGCAGACTGGTGGCTAAGTGGGTTCATTTTTAACCCTAGGTAAGTAATAATGGTGTCAACCTCTCTACCGGTATTGATTGTATCTGTGCACGTGTGTGAGTGTGTTTGTGTGTTTGTGTGTGTGTGTGTGCGTGTGTGTGCGTGTGTGTGTGTGTTGTGCGTGTGTGTTGTGCGTGTGTGTTGTGCGTGTGAGATGGGGAGACGAAGTAATCACGGATTCTGTGAAGCATTTGCTTCGAGCCGTCCTCTTCCCCATCCCACCTCAATGCATTACTTTTGGCGGAGGAAATAGATGATGAAGACGACAGTGACGATGAGGATGATGATGACAACGACGACTACTACGGCGATGGTGATGATGTTGAGGATGAAGATGTTGGCCACCATCACCACTGACACTACCACCGTCTTCATCCTCAACATTATCATCATCGCTTTAGTCATCGCCATCACCATCGCTCTCATCATCATCATCATCATCATCATCATCATCATCATCATCATCATCATCATCATCATCATCATCATCATTGTCATCATCGTCAAAAGTAAAGGCAATGTATCGATTAGACAAAACTGATGATTAAACAAGAGCTAAACCGGTAGACAAACAGACAGACAGACAGATAGATAGATAGATAGATAGATAGATAGATAGATAGATACATAAAACACTGGGGTCGATGTAATCGACTACATCCCTCCCGCAAAATGTTTGCCCTTGTGGCAAAATTTGAAACCATTATTAAGACGACGACGATAACGATGTTAATGACAATCACACTGAATTGATAACAAGACTACAATATGATGATGATGATGATGATGATGATGATGATGATGATGATGATGATGATGATATTAATAGTGAAGTAGTTTAAGAGAGTAAACGAGAAAGTTAAAAGTAGTCGAAAGGAAGTGGACATTTGGGAAATGGTATTTGTCGAGACGGAAATTGTTGAAGACCGCAACAATAGTTGGAACATTCTAGAGAAGGAATAACAAATAAATTAAAACAAACAAAAGACCAACAATAACAACAAAGCAACAGAAAAAGAACGAGAAGACGTAAACTAAATAAATCCAAACATTACAAAAGAAAATATATAAAAGAAAAAAAAAGGATGAAAGAAATACAAAATTGTCCAGCAGTGGAGAACTCTGATTGTATGACGTCACGTAACCGGAAGTTGGTGATCCGTTTGTAACGTGTGCAACTGAGAAGTTCAACGGCA
>NC_142949.1:38065729-38068229 GCF_046866305.1 Octopus bimaculoides | reverse complement strand
AATCCAGAAGCTATTTGTGAAACTGCGGCACGATTGTTATTCATGAGTGTCAAATGGGTAAAAAGTATTCCGGCATTTTTCAGCTTACCATCTTTAGACCAATTCCTTCTTCTCGAAGAAGGTTGGCGGGAATTATTCGTGCTCGGTGCAGCTCAGTTCCAGATGCCGTTAGAACCCGGACCACTGTTGGTTTCAGCAGGTAAAGTAACTTTACACGATGACGTTCTTTAATTTTCGATGACTTTCTTTAATTCGGATAATATCTTAAGGCGTGTCGGAGACGGAAATTTCGACATTTAGGAACAGAAGAAGAATGCCAGTAGGAGGATATAGGGAAGAAATTGATGAAGAAGATTAAAAAAAAGAAGCAGAAAATGGAGGAAAATCACAAAAAGAAAGAAAAAGATAAAAAAAATAAAAAGAAGCAGAAAACTGGAAAAGAAAATAATAAAGAAGAAAGACGAGGAGGGGAAGGGAGAAGAAAAGAAAAAGGAAAAGAATGCTTGCTGAAGAATTTCGAAGGATATTTGCTAAATGGGATCAGTTGGAATATCATATCCATAAGATTAGTTTATCCAAGCACACCGCCACCGCCTCCTCCACCACCTCCACCTCCACCTCCACATCTACCGTCTCACTCAGCAAAGCTCATTGGTTTATTGTCGACTTCTTTTAGCTTCTTATTTTCTCGACAGTCAAGAATTTCTCCGCCTTTGCAGCCAAACAGTCATGTCAGGTGATCAAACATTAACAGTTACCTAACCGGAAGTGATGTCAGAGAAGTTAACAACTGAAAATGCTTAAGCACACACTCGTACGCACACGAAGGTACACACACGCACACACACACACTCACACACGCACAGAAGCGCAGATATACGCAAAAACAAACATACACTAAAACGCATGCACACATGTACATACATATATTTATGTATGTACATCAACTCGGGTTGAGAAACGCTGGTTAGGGTGTTACTCTCACGATTGCTAGGTCGTAGGTTCGATTCCCGTATTGGGCGGCGCGTTGTGTTTTTGAGCAAAACAATTCATTTCACATTGGTCCAGTCCACTCTGGGTCACCACTCTGCGACGGAATACCCTTCCAATCAAGGAGGAATGATGGCCTGCTTGTCTAGGCAGCGTGGTGGCATCCTTCGAAGGCTTAAACAATACGAAGCACATCGTGACCAGCGATGTGTAACAACATCCGATAATCTGGTCATTACCGTAATACCATGATTTCTTCATTTAAGTTATTATGTATTAATGATTTTAAATGAAATATTCGTTTCTATGGTTACAGGGTTAAACGGCGACCATTCGCCACCAGAGAAAGTTGTGAACATCATGAGTGAAATCAGAATACTTCAGGAAATCATCACCAAATTCAAGGCCCTCATGGTTGACCCAACTGAATACGCATGTCTGAAGGGTATTGTAATTTTCAAAACAGGTAAGATACCTTCACTTTATATTTTCACACCTTAACACAGGCGCATCCTGGATGGGGTGGGGGCAACGAGCGAGTTGGTGCGTGGTCCATGGACATACAACAAATAGCAGTCAAACATTTTTTCTAATTTCTTCTTACTCCATCCGCCCAACCAAAATAAAAGTGGGAGGCCCTATTTTAGAGAGTTCGTTCTCGGGTTGCTAAACCCACGAGCATGCTGAAATGGTAGGATATATGTTGGAGTAGACAAACCAGTAGGATATAATAATCACTTCCAGATATCGATACCAAAGTTAGAGAGCTGGCAGAATCGTTAGCACGCCGGGCAGAGTTATTAGCAGCATTTCGTACGTCTTTACGTTCTGAGTTCAAATTCCACCGAGGTTGACTTTGCTTTTTATCCTTTCGGCGTCGATAAAAATAAGTACCAGTTGATTACTGAGGTCGATGAAATCGACTTACCACTACTCCGAAATTGTTAGCCTAGTGCTAAAATATTAAACTGATATTTGTATTACTGTTTTAATTTTTATTTCTAATAGTAATAAGAATAAGAATAATGATAATAATAATAATAATAATAATAATAACACGAATAACAACAATGAGAATATCGACAGCGGAAATTTCTCTTTCTTAATTATGTTTAGTTTATTTTAACAAATATTTGTGTTTTATTTTCTACTCTCACCTCTTCCTTTCTCTCTCTGCCGTCCCGAAAAGGGCAAAAAATTGAAGAAAAATGTAAAACCTGTGTAAATAAAGTAAGTTGTCTCCCACATCCTTTACGCTCTCTTTTCTAGTGAAGCAAACATATACACGGAGAAAGAGACATCCCTCCCTCCCATACACATACATATACATACAATTATACAGCCGTACACAAGTTAACATACACAGACACAATCACACATGTATAGAGAGAGACACACACACACACGGGCAATTATACACACGCACACACACACACACACATACTACACACACTCACATACATATATTGAAACATAATTACAAACTCAGACACTATGACACATACAGCTA
>NC_142949.1:38060729-38063229 GCF_046866305.1 Octopus bimaculoides | reverse complement strand
AGTGATTTTATACATACATGTATATATATATATATATATATATATATATATATATATATATATATATATATATATATATATATATATATATATATATATATATATATATATATATATATATATATATATATATATATATATAGGCGCAGGAGTGGATGTGTGGTAGGTAGCTTGCTTACCGACCACACGGTTCCGGGTTCAATTCCCCAGAGAAAAGTTTCGTGTACTATAGCCTCGGGCCGACTAAAGCTTTGTGAGTGGATTTGGTAGACGGAAACTGGAAGAAGCCTGTCACACACACACATATGTATATATATTGTGTGTGTGTGTCCCTCCACCACCGATGCTGGTGTGTTTATGTCCACGTGACTTAGCGGTTCAGCAAAACAGACCGATTGAATAAGTACTCGGCTTACAAAGAATAAGTCCTAAAACCATTTAAGGTGCTCCAGCATGGCTGCAGCCAAATGACTGTAACAAGTAGAAGTATAAAAGAATACATATGTGTGTGTGTGTGTGTGTTAGTGTGTTTGTGTGTATGTGTGTGTGCGAGTGTGTTTGTACGTGCTTGCGTGCGTGTGTGTGCGTGCACATATACACACACCTCTTAGCACATACATGTATGCAGACACTTTCTGCTAGAGTGGATCATAATTAATTAACAAGTTTGGGCGGGATATTTAATGTAGAATATTTGATTACGTTTTAGCGGTTCAGTGCTGGTATGTGTGTGTACGTGTGTGTGTGTGTGTTTATGTGTGTGTGTATGTGCGTGCTTATGTGTGTACATATATGTATGCACGTAAGTATGTAAGTACACTCACACACTTGTGTGTATATATATATATATATATATATATATATATATATATATATATATATATATATATATATATATATATATATATATATATACTAGTGGATACTGAAATAAGTGCCGTTTGCTTACTTGCACATATCTATGCGTTTATATACAGAGCTTACCCACACACATGCAGATACTGTGTAAGCGAATGCACAAATTAAAATTCTCGAAACACGTTGTGAAAGTTAAATATACGTATTAACAGTTTCACTCAATTCAACATAACTTTAAATAGACGCAGATCTGTTGATCTAACTCACAGGTTCTCAAACTTATATACACACACACACACACACACACACACACACACACACACATATATATATATATATATATAAGCATGTATACATTTGTATATTTTTATACTTATATCTTATGGATAACTATATATATATTTCATATAAAATACATGTGTATATCTACATACATATATATTTATCTTTTTCAGTTTTTCCAAATGCTGGTAGCGAGATGAAAAGCTTACGTGATTTCCATACGATTGCCGGATTACAAGATCAAGCTCAGGTTACGTTAAGCAAATACATACAGGGAAGCTATCCCAGTCAACCGTTTCGCTTCGGCAAACTGCTGCTCTTACTTCCGACATTGCGCAGTATTTCTGGTAATACAATAGAAGAACTTTTCTTCAGGAAAACCATCGGAAACATTCCAATAGAGAGACTTCTTGTAGACATGTACAAATCTTCCGATTTCTAATTGCGATTCAATCAGTCAGTCAATCAATCATTCAATCACTCAATCGATCAATCAGTCAACCAATCAATCAATTTGATCAGATCAGATCAGTTTTCTTTACAAACATTTATACCATTCCGCTACATTTGTTTATTTTTCCATTTGGCTCTCTGGTACCCGTTTTTCGTCTCAATGTCCGTCGTCCCTCCAGCTCCCGTGTTTTCCCCTCTCTTCTTTTGGGAGCGACCACGAATAAGGGTTTGGTAACTGTGGCATGATAAAAGTGGATTGGTTAGGGTGGTTTGGTGTGGGTGGATTGGCGAGGGTGCGTAGACGAGGGTGAGATGGTGACGGTAGATTCATGAGGGTCACATTTGTTGAGAGGTACGGATATAATCACATGCGAAACTATAAAAAAAACTGCAGGTCCTAACAACTGACGAAAATCAATACTGTTGGAGATATTTCATTTCATTGAAGTATGTAGATAATGTTCATCCATACATACATAAACACACGCACACAGACACAGACAGACAAACACACACACAGATTTATCTATATTTACATACATATGTACATATATATATATATATATATATATATATATATATATATATATATATATATATATATATATATATATATATATATATATATGTATATATATATGCATACATAGATACACACGCACACATATATACATATGCACTAAAATATTTACATATACATCTAACCTCAACATGGCGGCAAGGTTTATCTTGTGGGTGGTTCCGTCGACGGTATATACATACATGTTGACGATACTTATATATATATATATATATATATATATATATATATAAGTATATGTAATATGACTATTTATTCGAATAATATCTCTTGTTTTATGTTTATTTTACGGGGAAAAAATAAAATGTTAAAAAAAAAAGGAAAATA
>NC_142949.1:38038229-38055729 GCF_046866305.1 Octopus bimaculoides | reverse complement strand
CCTTTTCTTTTTTCCACGGACCTTTTAAATTTCCCTTTCATGATTAAATAGTTATTGAGAAAAAAAATCCAGTAATAAACATAGAAATAAAAACTAAAAAAAAAACCAATGGATTCTGTGACCCTTAACATATTGTATCATTAAAAATGCATCAAGAAAGTAATACATGAAGAAAGGCCCCTTTCACACGTGGTCCTTAAACGTGGCCCCTGATGTCATAATAAATATTAAAACCTAATCAAAATGGCAACTGACTTTGTAGAGTGGGAGGAGGAGGAGGAAGAGAGGAACAATAACTTTCTGTTATGCAGACGTTATAAAAATACATGCAATCACATACACATATACATACACACACACATTTACACACGCACGTACATACACACATACTCGTACATACATACATACATACATACATAAGCACATGCCACGTTTTTCACACCGACCTCATGATGAAGTCCAGTTATTGTCTGGCTTCATCTTCACGGTGTGTGCGTGTGTCTGTGTGTGTCTCTGTGTGTGTGCGTGTATATGTAAGAGTGTGTCTGCGTGTGTGTTTGTACACGTATGTATATCTGTATTTCTGTGTGCCCCTCTGTGTGTTTATATATCCTTTTACTTGTCTCACTCATTAGACTGTGGCCATGCTGGAGTACCGGCTTGAAGGTTTTAGTCAAGCAAATCGACCGCAGAGCTTACTTTCTTTTTGAGTCCGTTACTTATTTTATCCGTCTTTTTTTTTGCCGAACCGCTAGATTACGGAGACGTGAGCAAATCACAATATCACAAGAAGCATATATATATATATACATACGTACATATATAGATAGCTGCGCGCGCGCGCACACACACACACACACATATGTGGATAGCACCTATATATTGCTTCAAATAAGAGTTAAAATACTTAGAACTGCAAGAAAGCACATTTTCATATATATATATATATATATATATATATATATATATATATACATACGTACATGTTCATACAAGTACACGCTTATGTAAACACACAACGTTTCATCTAAGTGTATATGTGCGTGTGCATGTATATATGTGAGCGTGTGTGTATAGATACACATATATGTACACTCCTACATAAACAGGCACCGGTGCACCTATATATATATATGCGCATTGATATAGGCTCCACACTACACAATACATAGAAATACACACGTACACACACAAGCATACACGCTCTCATTTAGCTTTACACATGAATACACATGACAACACTTTTAAAGCAGTCATTTACAAACACGTACAATCACTTAGACACCTTCACACAAACAGATGTTTGACAACCTTGATGGGTTTGTAAGAGAGCGGCAGAAACTATTAAAATCATCCTGATGGGTGGTATGCGAATTGTATGAAAATAGTTAAGGGTGATCACAGGTCAAAATCACCGCCGCATTATTCCATACTTACGTCCATAACACCCTACACCGTACCGCATCATAGGACATTCGCCACAAAACAATATTTCGGCGAAATGTTGAAGTTACTGCTAATTAATTTATTATATATACGTATGTATGTATACACACATACACATACACAGACACGTATATATATATATATATATATATATATATATATATATATATATACACATACCTACATATAAATAGATATATGTGTGCGCGCGGGTGTATACATGTGCGTGTGTGTGTGTGTGCATGTGTATTCACCGATGTGTGTGTGCGCGCACGTGTCTGTGTATGTGTGTGTGTGTTCACTGATGCAAGTGTGCGTGTGTGTGTGTGTGTGTGTGTGTGTGTGTGTGTGTGTGTGTGTGTGTTTACTGATGTATTTGTGCGCGCGCGTGTGTATATGTGTGTGTGTTTGCCGATGTATTCTCACCTGGACATATCGCTTCGTCCAATAGCTCCGACATCGACGCCACCACCACCACTACCTTCACCACAACCGTCACCGCCGCTGCCGCCAACATCGTCACCGCTTTTTAACTCCAAACGGACGACGTTAGAAAAATCGCCGACCGCCGCTCAGGTGCGTGTTCATTACATTTTGTTACTCTAGTCAGCATCATCGTTACCACCACCGCCGCCACATATAGCAGCAACAACAACCACTGCCATCATCACCACCACCAACCCTTATCCCAACAATCATTGCAATTGCCACAACGATCTACCGCCGCCGCCGCCGCCGCTGGCAGTTGTAAATATATTGACCGCCGCAAGCTCTAATAAAACATAGCCTGAAGATACCCGAAGGTAGGAAAGGTTAAATGACGGATAGTGTGGAGGGGGGCGGGAGGCGGGGTAGGTGGAGGAAGAGAATCCGTGGGTGGAAGTGGGGGGAGGGCGGGGTGTAGCGTGGGTAGCGTGAGATGAATACGGGTGGAGAAAGGGGTGCATGAGCGAATAATTGTGTGCGATTCGTTTGGACTCTAATTACACAGAGGCATTGCTCGGGTGGACTGGACAATGGTTTGTTTAACATGACAGCTTTGCAGTTAGTCACACGTAGATAACCGGAAATACGAGGTCGTCACTGTTGTTGTTGTTGTTGTTGTTGTGGGCGGTGGAGGTGGTGGTAGTTCTGATGATGGTGGTGGTTCTGGAGGTGACTGAGGTGATGATGATGGTGATGAGAGTCGTGGTGGTGGTGGTGGTGGTGGTGGTGGTGGAGATGATGATTCTGATGATGATGACGATGATGACGATGACGAAGATGATGACGATGATAATGATGGTGATTGTGGTAATGAGATAGTGATACTGATGGTGGCGGAGTTAGTAAATGATGAAAAAAATGATGACGACGACGATAGTGATGATGATGATGATGATGATTATCATGGCGATGACGATGCAACGACGACGATGACAATGACACCGGTGGTGACGGCGGTGATGACAACTACAATGATGACGACGATGGCGACGACGACGATGGCGACGACGACGATGGCGACGACGACGATATGGAGGTTCGAACATCGAAGCTGATTGAGAAAATTCGGAATATTTTGGACGAAGGCTGTCATGTGTCTGTAAAGACAATAAACATACAGTTCAGAAGTTCGTGTGACAACTGTACTCAGAAATATTCATGAAGATCTGAACATGCGCAAAATTTGTGCATAATTTGTTCTTAGGGTTCTTCAGGGACGAACATCCTGTAACCAACAATTTGACAAGGATAGGCATCAAAGACTTCTCTCGTGCTCCCTGCTGTCCATACTTTGCTCCTTCTGACTTTTGGTTTTGTTCCCCAAGCTGAAGGAAAACATTCAGAAGTTGTTTTGAAGATGAAAGAGGCTGTGACAAGGACCAGGGCACCTTCCTATTTGAAGAACGATCATGGAGCCTTCATGAAGTGGTTGGAGCACTACAGCAAGTCCATTGAAGTCAAAGGATCCAACTTAAAGGAGATTAGAGTTTTATGTTTCTTTGAAATTAATAAAAGTCTCTCCTGAAGAAGTCTAAGAACTTCTGGAACGCACCTTTGTACAATGCTAAATACTACACCTCTCCCAAAGTAGAAAAGACAGTTTGCTAATCTCAGGAATGTCTTTTGACTATAAATTCGCTTAGTCAAAGTTGCTGTTCTTGGGGCTAAGCAACAACATCAACAACAACGACGACAACAACAACAACAGCATCACAAAACAATAACAAAACAAAACTAAGACCCTTACAGTGACGTCTATTTTGAAGACTATACGGAGTTTTGACAACGTTCACCTCGGATCGCTAACCACCATCGCTTAGATAAAATGGGTTTTCACGCCTCAGGGGGTCGCTTCTTTCTTCTTTCGACCCCCATAAATGTGTATATATATATGTATATACATATATATATATATATATATATATATATATATATATATATATATATATATATATATATATATATATATATATATATGCATACGTGTATATATATATATATATATATATATATATATATATATATATATATATATATATATATATATATATGTATATATATATATATATATATATATATGTGTGTGTGTGTGTGTGTGTGTATATATATATGTGTGTGTGTGTGTGTATGTATATGTATAGTGAGAGATATATGCACAGACTCTTTTATATAAATATTTATGAATATAATGATATAGTTTGGTGTAAATCATGTTTGTTTATGCATATGTGTATACGTATATATGTATGTATGTGTGTATATATGGGTGTATGTATACTTACACATAATTATACATAATGCCTTTATGTGTGCATGTGCTTGTGTGCGTTTCTGTATGGGTTTGTTTTCGTTTATAGTTCAATGACTCTTCACCATTGTTTATTGTGTTGAAGTGTTACACCTGTGTCGTCGCTGTGTTCATTGTTGTTGTTGCTATTGTTGTTATTGATGTTGTTGATGTTGATGATGATGATGATGATGTTCTTATTTTAGCTACTTCCTTATACAGTCACCAGCACAGAACACCAATTATTCTTATAGAGAAAACATTTAAACGTAACCATATAAACATCCAGCGAAACGTATTCTCATACACCATACTCAGCCGTACGCACATAGAGGCATAGCGTATATACAAAGCACAGTGAAATATACATACATACATACATACATACATACATACATGCATGCATACATACATGTATATATATATATATATAAATATATATATATATATATATATATATATATATATATATATATATATATATATATATATATATATATATATATATATATATATATATATATATATTTCTGATGAAGATCTCCGATCGAAACGTTAAATCCTTTCTTTTCTTTCTTTTCCTGAGCGTCCAATAGCACTGTACTTATTACATGTGTTACATGTCCAATGTATGTATGTATGTATGTATTTATGTATGTATGTATGCATGCATGCATGTCTATGTGTATATATATATATATGTATGTAAAGGGAGAGAGAGAGAGGAGGCTGATAGAAAGATACATAATTTGTACGTTAGTATTTATACGTGTCTGTGTGTGTTTGTGTGTGAGTGTGTGTGTAGAAAAATGCCAACATGTAACATACATACACACATACACATTCTTACCTGCGTCACTATACACTTATAATGGTAATTAAACATTAGCATACATACATTAACACCCAGAAAGACCCAAGCGCATATATATATATATATATATATATATATATATATATATATATATATATATATATATATATGCATCATACATCATTTATACATAAAATAGATACATGGTCATGAACGGTGATTCGAGGTATGTTTATTTTGGCGGAGATGTGATGGAGGTGGGTGTAGACTACGGAGACAGAGTGGTAGGGCTGGTTCGAAATTTGGTTACGTTGACCCGAAGGGTCAAATTGAGACACAATGAGGGAGAATGAAGAATTTGTCTGGATGTTTTCTGGAAACACCTGCAACGAATATATAGAAGTATGTGTGGGTGGGTGTCTGTGTCTGCGTGTGAGTGTGTGTGTGTTTGTATGTGTTCATATATATATATATATATATATATAAGCACATACACACATATGTATATATATATATATATATATATATATATATATATATATATATATAAATATACATACATATATAAAGACGTGCGCGCACGCACACACTTACATACTGTATATATATGGTGGTGTCTGTGTGATGGTCACGTGCGATGGTAAGTATCTGCTTGCGTGTACATGTTTTGGGTGTTTCTGCTCGTACAAATTTCAATATTTTTGTCTTTGAGTAGGTGTGGGGCACCCGATCTGAAAGGATGCGTTCAATAACATCACTTCACAACACTCATATCATTCTCTATTCGTTTTACACTAATAACTGTACTGCAGTCACCGTTTCAATTCCTGCCTGTACTCACTTCATTGAAGCAGTTTTGCATATATTAAAAAAAACAAAAAAAAACAGAAAAACACTTCCAGACATAAAATATACTTCCCAACCACATGGTTCCAGGTTCAGTCACACTGTGTGGCACCTAGGTCAAGTGTCTTCTGCTATAGCCTCGGGCCGACCAAAGCCTTGTGAGTGGATTTGGTAGACGGAAACTGAAAGAAGCCCGTCGTATATATATATATATATATGTGTGTGTGTGTGTGTGTGTGTGTGTGTGTGTGTGTGTGTGTGTCTTTGTGTGTCTGTTTGTTACCCCACCATCGCTTGACAACTGATGTTGGTGTGTTAACGTACCCCGTAACTTAGGCCTACAAAGAATAAGTCCTAGGGCCGATTTGTTCGATTAAAGGCGGTGCTCCAGCATGGCCGCAGTCAAATGACTGAGACAAATAAAAGAATAAAAGAATATATATATATATATATATATATATATATATATATATATATATATATATATATATACATGTGCGTAGTTACGCGCGTGCACACACACACACATACACACACACACACTCACACACACACACATGTATATGTATTCTCGAATGCGTGTTCATACCTTACGCACATAGGCATGTAGGTACGTACGTTTGTATTCACCTAGAAACTTTAATAATTATTTGACCATAATTATATACAATTATGTGCACACTCACACACACACACACGCAGACACACATATAAATATTTATACATCCACGCACAGATATCCATCCGTGTGGGTGCGTGTGCAATGGAAAATATCTTTAACCGTTACAATTAACAATGCATTTCAGATGCCAATTGAGAACCTCGCCCTTAGTGGCCCACTAATAACTTCACTGTTTTATTTCCAAGCCAAAACCATGTTTGAGTATTTTGTGGGTGCATACGGGCGTGGGAGGGAAGTGGCGGCGGCCGTGGAGGCGGTGGTGGTTGTGGTGGTGGTGGTGGTGGTGGTGATGGTGGCGGAGACCACAGATGTGAGACGGAGACAGAAATATAGGGCGGAGACAGATGAAAACAGAAAGAAAGAAAGAAAGAAAGAAAGAACAATGAGAAGATATAAAGGCGGAAAACAGTGAAAGCGATGGATACGATGGTGACGATGATGATGATGAAGTTGAAGATAGAGTTGACGGTGTCGATGATGATAATGGTGGTGGTAGTGATGGTGACAATGATGACGATGATGATGACGATAGTGGCGGTGGTTTTGGAGGTGGTTGTAGTGGTGCTGGTGATGATGATGATCATATTAGTGGCAGTGGTGTTGAAGGTGGCTGGAGTTGGGCTGGAATTAGTTGTTGTTGTATATATGAATGTATATATGTATATATATATACATGATGATGGCGGTGACGACATGGATGATAATGGTACGGTGGAGCTGCTGGTGGGTACGATGAGAACGATGACGACATTGAAGGAAGAGATAACCGGAGGAGTGTCCACCTCAAAAATACCTGTCACATACAGACCCGGACACATAACCAACAACAACAACGACAAATGGCTACTCTTTTCAACAACTGATTTGTCTTCAGAACTTTCTGTAGAAGGAGCTTACCACCACCCGCCGCCGCCTCCGCCTCCTCTTCCTCCGCTTTTCTTCTTCTTCTTCTTCTTCTTCTTCTTCTTCTTCTTCTTCTTCTTCTTCTTCTTCTTCTTCGCCTTCTTCTATGCTTTCGAATTTCTTTGGTCTTTCTTCCATTCATTTTCTTCCTTTCTAAATAAATAAATAAATGGATAATGGGAGTGTCCGGGACAAAGTCTAGGCCGACCCGACATTCCAGTTCATCCCCATTCCTCAGACGATGCTGTAGTATGGTCGCTGTCCATTACCTGAAAGTAAGAAACCTGGGAAAAAGATAGCGACTGTGGCGGATTATTCAAGGACAGTAGCACACACACACACGCACATACACGCACACACACAAATGGCCATTGGTGATGGAGACATGCTTCTTGTTATGCACTAATATACCAAACCTAGGAATACAATGAACGTATTAACATAGTTTTAATAATATATAGAAACTATATACATATTCTTACATGTATAGATAAATATGCATGTATATATATACATATATATATATATATATATATATATATATATATATATATATATATATATATATATATATATATGTATGTATGTATGTATATACGCATGTATGTATATATGTATATATATATGCATGTATGTATATATATACATATATACATATATTTATGCATGTATATATATATATATATATATATACATACACACTCACATACACACACATTATACATACATGTATATATATATTGACGTATTAACATAGTTTTAATATATATATAATTACATATTCTTATAAATATGTATGTATATATATATATATATATATATATATATATATATATATATATATATATATATATATATATATGTATGTATGTATGTATGTACATAAATGTACATATTCTTATATATATATGTATATTTATATAGGTATATGTGTGTAAATATATGTGTATATGTGTATGACTGTGTGATAGGCTGGACAAAAGAGAGAAAGAGGGAGAAAGAGGAGGAGAGAGAAAGAGAGAGAAAAGGAGGAAGAGGAAAGAGAGAGGAGAGAGAGAGAGAGAGAGAGAGAGAGAGAGAGAGAGAGAGAGAGAGAAAAGAGTGCAAAGAGGGAATGAGAGAAACAAAGAAGGCCGTCTGTTGTTTTCTGTGATAATTAGTCACCTGTTTAGAGGTGACAATGGCGTTGATAGTGTCGCCAGCCGGACTCTGGGTGACAGGCTGAGAGTACGGGTTGTCTGGTGATGGTGATGCTGTTAGCAGCAGCAGACCATGAAGTCTGCATAGTCAATGTTTTTGGTGTTTTGGGACAGAAGCCCTGGTGCCAGACTTTTAACGAGAAAACGACACGATTTTCCAGCAAAGCAACCAAGAAATACAAACGTATAATTTTGTGTTGTTACATTGGGTCTATTAAAGCAACACTTACACCTCGCCAGCCAACGGGGCTTCAGCGACGTCACTGCAAGCAATTCCGTCGCTAGACACACACACACACACACACACACACACACACATATACATATATATATATATATATATATATATATATATATATATATCACACACAAACATACATATTTCTCATTTGCTTCTGCTGTATCTGTCTCTGTTGATATATAATTATATTTATATCTTTGTAAGGTGGTATTGTTTAGGCTTGGACACACACACACACACACACAGTCATATTTTCATACATATATGTATATATATATATATATATATATATATATATATATATATATATATATATATACATAAAGTGCATGTGCTTATCTGGTCGACTGTGTTTATGTGTCTGCATATGTATATACGGACGTATGATTGTGTGTGTGTGTGACTTTATGTGCGTGTTTGTGTATGTGTATACATATACCTGATATGACCGACTGACTCCATTTTTCCCCTCGCTCCTACCACAATAAATAAATAAAAACAAATTTTAACAAAAGTCTTCAAAATGTCATAGGTATGTTATTTCCTTCAGATGGCGATGTTGGCGAAGTTAGTGGTTATCTAAATTAAGGGGGTGGCTGGTTGGGTGGATGGTTTTACCGTTGTAATGAGAGGAAAAATTAAGGAGCGGAGTATAATGAAGAGGGATGTGGTGGAAGGTAGAGGGAAGAAATAACACCTACCACTCCCAACCGCACAGTTGTATATATGTCTGTATATAAATATGTATATGGGTATATGTATATATTTATGTATAAATGAATATACATCTATCTATCTATCTATCTATCTATCTATCTATCTATCTATCTTTCTTTCTTTCTCTCTCTCTCTCTCTCTCTCTCTCTCTCTCTCTCTCTCTGTATATATATATATATATATATATATATATATATATATATATATATATGTATTTATGTATATATTTATATATGCATATATACACACATATATACATAAGTGTATATGTGTATGTGTGTTTGTGTATATATATACACATATATATACATATGTATATTTATATAAATATATATTATATATGTAGGTATATATACGGTATATATGTCTGAATATATATATGTGGGTGGTATATATATATGTGTGTGTGTGTGTGTGTGTGTGTGTGTGTGTGTGTGTGAGTAGTGTGTCTGCACGCGCGTATAACAAAACAAAACGTGAAAGAACAAACGGAACTAGGAAGCAGGCAGAACCGTTTTGTTGAGCTTCGCTGGAATTCAATAGAATTCCAGTGAGCCTCCTGATATTTACCTGATACAGTCAAGTGTTTCTTTGGGGGTGGTTGTCAAGGAAATTGTAGACTTCTAACTATGACTAAACAAAGAATTATCACTGTGACCAAAGATGGTGCCATATGTCCTTATGTCGCCTACTTAATTCTCTGAGATTAATAATTTTTTCTTTCTGTTAGCTTTTCATTTTTTCTCTCATTTTCTTTCTTTTTCTGATATTACTTCCGAAATCTATGAAGCAACAGACATCGTTTCTTAAGAAAGGAAAATTGTTGCCGTTTGTTCTTTTTTCTTTTCTTTTTTTTTTTTTGTTGTAAGACAATATGCGCTGACATCATCATCGCCAATCCTCGCCACCAATGTGTGTCCGTGTTTGTAACATAGATAGATAGATAGATAGATAGATAGATAGATAGATACATTCATACATACACACATACATACATACATACATACATACATACGGAGTGGCTGTGTGGAAAGAAGCTTGCTTCCTAACCACATAGTTCTAGGTTCAGTTCCACTGCATGGCATCTTCGGCAAGTGTCTTTTACTATAGCCTCGGGCCGACTAAAGCCTTGTGTGTGGATTTGGTTGACGGAAACTCAGTGTGTGTGTGTATGAATGTATATATATATATATATATATATATATATATATATATATATATATATATATATATATATATATATATATATATATATATATATATATATATATATATATATATATATATATATATATATATATATATATATATATATATATATATATATATATATATATATATATATATATATATATATATATATATATATATATATATATATATATATATATATATATATATATATATATATATATATATATATATATATATATATATATATATATATATATAATATCTTTTACTTGTATTTGGACAGGCCATTGTTGGACTGCAGCCTTGCTGGGCCATGCCTTGAAGGATTTAATATAAACAAAACGACCCCGTACTTATTTTTCAGAAGTCTAACGCTAGATCTGTGCTATAGGCTGTGGTCATCTGTGCTATTGGCTGTGGTCGGTGTTGTTTAAACCCCCTGATCAAGCAATAACGAAAGACATAACAGCCGTGACCATTCCATCTTTTTTCAAGTGTCAAGTATATAATCCTTCCCAGATTACATTATGTTTGACATCATGTTTCAAAACGGCAAGGTACGACTGAAGAGAAATTTAACTGCTATTTCTAGCCCATCACCTGACCATATAGTAGCACATCCTACCCTTCTTAGTTCAAACTCTCACACGGTCGTGTATGTTAGCGGTGATGGTGGTGTGTTCGTAATGATCTTAGCAACGGTGGTTATTGTAATACTCGGGGTGAAGTGTGGACGGGTGGAATGGTGGTAGGTGAAGCTTAGACACTTACCCGTCATGAAAAGGTGGCGGGTGTCAGATGTGTTTTTTTAGAGAAGCTCACGAGATCTCAACTACTTTTTAACTAACGTTGTATGCCCACCCCGAATGATTGACAGTAATTCCACTCCCTTAACTAGAAACGGACAATGTCATCATCATCAACAACAACACTAACAACAACAACAACAACAACAACAACAACAACAACAAACACAATAACAACGATAACAATTATAGCAATGTCCCTAATAACAACAATATCAAGAGCAGCGACATCTATCGCAACAATAGTGTTAGAAATAACATTAGCAACAACAACAACAACAATGGTAACAAAGATTGTGACAAAGTTACCGTCAACATCAACGACAAAGATAGTAACTCTATCAAGTCCGCAACAACGCTGTCATCAACAACGACGAAGTTGCCGCTGACGACAGCTTCAGAAATAACAGACGGTAATAACGTCGCCAACGCGACGGGAATTGACAACAGCGTCAATAATAACGTCAGCCACAATAACGTCACCGCCACCATCTCTATATTAACAACTGTAACATCAGCAGCAACAACAGTAACAACAACAACAACAACAACAACAGCAGCAGCAGCAGCAGTAGAAGCAGCAACAACAACGACGACAACAACGTCATCGACCACATTGTCTCAAAGAGCATGAACAACAACGAAGACAATGTCAACAGCAGCGTCATCCCCGACAACGTCACCACTGTCAACAACGAAGACAATGTTGACAATAATAACGTCAACCCCGACAACGTCACCACTGTCAACAACGAAGACGATGTTGACAATAATAACGTCAACCCCGACAACGTCACCACTGTCAACAACGAAGACGATGTTGACAACAATAACGTCAGCCGTTACGTTCTGAGTTCAAATTCCACCGAGGTCGACTTTGCCTTTCATCCTTTCGGGTTCGATAAATTAAGTACTAGTTGCGTACTAGGGTCGATCTAATCGACTGGCCCGTTCCCCCAAAATTTCGGGCCTTGTGCCTAGAGTAGAAATGAATATATGCCTGTCAGAGTTGACTTGCGGTTAAAGACGACGATGACGACTTCAACAAGAACACCAAATATTTTTTTCTAATTTCGATACAAGTCCATCAATTTTAGAGGGGAGAGGGCAAATATAAAAGGAAAGTAAGCCAACGAGGGAGCAGCTAGGTGGTAGCTCCATATTCTAGAAATAGCAGGCAAATTGCTTTTAAATCTCACTCAGGAGAACATTTAGAATGATTTAGTCTGCGGTACATTTTTCTGCAAGGATTTTCTTGGTTGGATAACCTTCGAATATTTGCCAACTCGAACGGAGCCGATATGGATAGAGTGAAAGAACCTGATTAAACAACTGTATACTAGTCGTCGAAACCGACGGAGAATCTCTTGTGTATGTGTGTGTGTGTATGTGTGTGTGTGTAAGATGTGTGTGTGTGTGTTTGTGTAAGGTGTGTACGATGAGGTATTTGTGTGTAGCTGTGTTGAAGTAGCCGTGTGAGCCTGTACGTGTGTTTGTTTTGGTAGGTAAGAGCGTGACTGGAAGAGCAGTGTAAAATGTGTTTGCGTCAGCGGATCTGACTGTGTGTGTGTGTGTGTGTGTTAAGATGGAAGGGTGAGTGTATGTATGATTGTAGGTATGTGTTGGAAAACGGTAGTTAATTAAAAGTGTTGGAGAGTGAGAGAGAGAGAAAGAGAGGGAGAGGGAGACAGAGAGAAATAGGCAGAGAGAAACACAGACTGAGAGGGTGCCCTGTCAGTAGTTTTTAGGGAAGGGCACCGAGGTGTAGCAGGCTGAGAAGGGGAAACAATTGAAGACCTTCTCTCCCTGAAATACTCATTTGTCAACACCTGTAAGGTCAGTGCCTTTGTCCCCCCTCCCCTCACTCTCTCTCTCTCTCTCTCTCTCTCTCTCTCTCTCTCTCTCTCTCTCTCTCTCTCTCTCTCTCTCTCTTCCTGCTTCTTCGCTTGCTTCTCTCTCTCGCTTGACTTGTCACACAGTTGTCAGCCGACCGTTCAAGGGTGGGTGGCCCTTACAGTTTATCTATTATGTTGACCCCTTCCCCCAACTCCCTTCGTACTTCATTGATACACGTCTGACTGCCACAGACAGAGGGGAGAAGGAGGATAGAATGTTTGAGAGAGAGTTGAATGATCGAGAGAGAGAGAGAGAGAGAGAGTGTGTGTGTGTGTGTGTGGAAGAGAGACTGAGAGAAAGGTGGAAGTTGCTGTGCAGCTCCTGGTGATCCTTGATAGAGCACGACCTGCGATCAAAAGTATTCCAATTATGAACTTCCCGCCTTTCCCTGGGGCCCACATTTACCCTGTCTTTTCCTACGACGGTAGAGCGTGTTTTGAAGGAGGTTTGATTGCTTCTAGCTCTCCAATCCACCATGACTTGGAGAGATGCGGAGAGACAAAGAGCGAGAGAGACAGCGAGAGAGAGAGATAGAGAGACAGAGAGAGTGATGGAGAGAGAGAGGTGAGGTTCCTTAGCTGCATGTCATCTCTGGTACAGTAAGACCAACGATCAAAGAGTTGCGACCATTCTTTTTCTAGGGTCACATTTATGCTATGCGTCTTTTTCCTACGGCAGTACAGTGCGGTTTAAGATGGTTTTGGTCGCTATTTCTAACAGGCTAAGCTTGGCGAGATGCGGAGAAAGAGAGAGAAATGGTTGGATGAGCGAGAAAAAGTGAGACTTAGAAAGAGACACCGATCCATTGTTGTGAGTTCGGTCTCTTGTACTCCATGGAAACCCGGAGTCATAGCACTCGAGTGAAATAAAATTACTTGCATGTATGTATAAATGTATGTTATGTGCGCATGTTTCTTCTCTTTTATTTATTTCTCAAAATTCTTCCTAGAATGAGAGAGCTGATTTCTGACAGGAAAACAAATGGTCCATCATTAAAATTTGAATAAACGAAATGATATTTATTAGATATTGAACTTTTAGAAAGTTTTTCAACGGATCAGGAAAGGGGGCATCAAACACCAAACGGCATCGAACACCAAATCACATCCTTATTCCTCAACAGGAGAGCCCTGTCTTTGTGGTTTACACAGCCTATATAGGTTATATATATATATATATATATATATATATATATATATATATATATATATATATATATATATATATATATATACACACACACACATACAAACACAAAGATAGATACATAACTATGTATATGTTTATGTTACGTATATATGTACGTATATATATATATATATATATATATATATATATATATATATGGGAGAATATACAAATAATAACAACAGACGAGGACAGGTGGTGTAAATAACAAAAGTATATATATATATATATATATATATATATATATATATATCGTTTTACTAACACGCCCAAACACACATACACGCACGTATACACACTCACACACACATGTTTGGGTGTGTGTAAATAAAATATGAAATCAAGAAACAAATTGATGGCTTGGAGTGATACTCGCCTTCTTTCCATCTCTATCAGTGAATTCATACATGTTTGATAGATTTTATCACATTGGAATCATCATCGTAATCATCATCGTCATCATCATCATCATCATCGTCATCAACTTCGACGTCGGCTGCTTTCTCCACCTCTTCCCCTTCTTCTTCCTCCTCCTCCACTTCTTCCTCCTCCTCTTCCTCCTCCTCTTCCTCCTCCTCCTATTCTGCTTCCTTCCCCTGGTATATATGAATGTAAGTATACTATACCAGGCGTAGTTGTGTGGTAAGAAGTTTGCTTTTCAATCACATGGTTCCAGGCTCAATCTCACTGCGTGGGATCGTGGACAAGTGTCTTCTACCATAGCCTCGAACCGACTGAAAGCCCTTCCATATATATTTCATCATCATCATCATCATCATCATCGCACTAATCGTCATGATTGTCGTCGTCTTTCGCCTTAATCTATTGGTTGATTAATTTATTCGTTCACTAATTAATAAACCAATCAATGAATTCATGTACAGGGACAAGGCTTAGCACTGTTGTCACATAGACACAAACGTATACACGCTGGCATAAACACACACACACACACACGTAGCAACAGGCGGACTCTGGCACTCTACATCAATTCTCTACCACCTGCTAAACTTGATTTGCAAGGAGTTTGCAATATCAAACGAGATTTATTCACTTAAACACTTCCTCACACACACACCACACACACACACACACACACACACACACACACACACACACACACACACACACACACACACACACACACTCACCGGGCGACGTATTGTGTTCTTGAGCAATTAGGTATTCCACAAGAATTAGTCCTTGTGAAGTATTTTCATCAATCATGCTCAACAGACTTCATATTAATCATAAATTCTTTGGAGCTACGTCATTCAGTCTATACTAAACACATATACGAAAATAGTCAAATTCTGACATATGTTGTAAACGAAGTACCTGTGATGCTAAACAGCGTTGTTTCGAGAACTGTGTCTTTCATCAGACGGTGTAAAGATATATACATCTACCCAGAACGGATGAATGTATTGAGATGAAGTTATTGAAAAACAGACACACTTTATATCGAACTGAACAAAAATATTATATATTATAATATTATTATATATCATATTTATGATATATTTACTTTTTGATTCGTCCTCGTATATGTTATTCAACAAAGTTTTGTTCGTCTTGACGCTTTGAGTTCAAATTCCGCCGAGGTTAACTTTGTTTTTATCCTTTCGGGTTCAATAAAATAAATACCAGTTCATCCATGTATCAACCAGTGCCCTCTCCCAAAATTTCAAGCCATGTGCCTATAGTAGAAAGGACGCCGAACAAAGTACTTAATGGTTTTACGTCCGCCTTTACGTTCTGATTCAAATTTCGTCGAGCCCAGCTTTTCCTTCCAGCCTCCCTAGGTCGATAAAATAAGTACCAGTTGCGCACCGGAAGTCGATGTGCTCCACTTGTCGCTTCTCCCGAAATTAGTGGCCTTGGGTTAAAATTTGAAACTATTATTATTGTTGTTGTAGTTGTTGCTGTTGTTATCATCATCATTATTTTTATAGGAAGGCTATTGTTGTATAGAATATGTTATTAATGTATAACGGCAGCTGACTACAGATGAAAACCGTTGATGTAAGACAAATCAACAACTTCTAGCGATCTACCGACACAGCAGGGAGCGGAAGAGGAAAGACGTACACATGTACTCTTGCATGTTCGCCTACACGGATACACATAGGTACACTCGTATACACACACTCACACTTTGGTTTGTGTATGTACATCTCTCTCTCTCTCTCTCTCTCTCTCTCTCTCTCTCTCTATTTCCTCTCTCTCTCTCTCTCTCTCTCTCTCTCTCTCTCTCTCTTTCTATCTATCTATCTATCTATCTATCGAGAAGTATGTATCTAGGAAACATGCTTCTCATCACATAACCACTCCGAACCTATACATATGATTTCATTTCAAATACAAGCACAAGAGCTGGCATTTAGTGAGAGGGTGTTAGTCGATTACATGGACCTCAATGAATAACTGGTACTCACTTTATCGATCCGAAAAGAGGAAAGTTACGATGACATAAACACACCAACACCGGCTGTCAAGCGGTGGTGAGGGACACACTTACACACACACACACACACACACACACATTCACACACACACACGTGGTTTAATGGTTAACGTGTTCGATACACGATGATGAGGTCGTGGATACAATTTCTGGACGATGCACTGCGCTGTGTCCTTGAGCAAGGCTCTCCACTTGCTGCTGCTCCACACTGCCGAGCTGCAAAGCCTATCTGTCCGCTGATGCCGCAGCTGCTTCTGGAATGACGGCGACGACGACGACGACGACGACGACGACGACGACGACGACGACGACGACGATAACGATGACA
>NC_142949.1:37960729-38030729 GCF_046866305.1 Octopus bimaculoides | reverse complement strand
GCTGAACGAGTAGACCTATGATCAAAACCATTCCAGCCGTGACCATCCCCTTTCTTATTTCAAGTGTACTACATCTAGAAATACTTTATCAAGTTTCTCTGGTTTTTTGTCTTGTTGCTGTTTTATAACCCAAGGTCAACACTGATCAAGCAGACCTTTGATCAACCCGGCTTTGAATAGTAATCTAGGACTATACTGGGGTTTTTTTTGGGTTTTTTTTTTTTTTGTAAGACAGTGGGATTTGATCTGAAAGTGATTTTGGTTATTATTTCCAGTAGATCGAGTGACCGCCATAAAAAAGAAAAAAGAAAAGTGCCAAAATAAGTGTTAGACAGATCTATCATTGCAATGCGCATAATATTTGTTATTTTAATCGATTAGAAAAGCTATCGCACATCAATCTTTTCATTGAATAAATAAATGTCTTATTTATATAACCATCTTTCAGGATATGAGCAATCTATTCAATATGAAGACAACCATTTTACCGAATTGGTAATTGAAAATTCCTCTATATATATTGATGGAAATGTCGGCAAGAACTCAGCAATTGCGATCTTTTGTTTACAATTGTAAAAAAAGCTGTAATTACATATTATATTTGCTGTACTTCTTCGAAAGACAGAGATTACACCTTCAGGAGCCATTAATACAGGTAGGACGTTATATAATGGGTTAATCGATCTAATAATTGTTTTCTTTTAATCGCCGGATATATTTGGATAAGAAAGTAATTATTTCTTTATTGCCTACAGGGGGTTAAACATAGAGGGGACAAACAAAGACAGGCAAAGGGTTTAAGTCGATTACATCGACCCCAGTGCGCAAATGGTGTTTATTTAATCGACCCCGAAAGGATGAAAGCCGAAGTCGACCTCGGCGGAATTTGAACTCAGAACGTAACGGCAGACGAAATACCGCTTAGCATTTCGCCCGGCTTGCTAACGATCCTGCCAGCTCACCACCCTTAGATAAGAAAGTAATGTACATCTCTCGGTCTCTTTCTGTCAGATATAACTGAAGACATGAAAGCAATCACATGTTTTCGCTCGTGAGTAGAGGGAATATTAAATTTCTGTGCATATAAATGAGCAGATAATTGCGTGACGTATTTTGTGACATTTTCTCAGCAACCAAGCAAAGATGCGGTATATCTGGGTTATTTCGATGTGTTTTGGAATATTTTCCGTTTATCTTTTACTTTTTATCTTTTGCTTGTTTCAGTCATTAGACTGCGGCCATGCTGGGGCACTGCCTTGATACTTTTGTCGAACGTATCGACCTCAGGAATTATTTTTATAAAGCCTGAGATTTATTCTATCGGTCTCTTGGCCGAACCGCTAGAAGAAACACAGACAGAAAAACACACATATATACGACGTGGTTCTTTCAGTTTCCGTCTACCAAATTTGCTCACAAGCATTCGGTCGGCCCGAGGCTATAGTAGAAGACACTTGCCCAAGGTTCTACGCAATGGGACTGAACTCTGAACCATGTGGCTGGGAAGCAATCTTCTTACCACACAGCCACGCCAGCTTGTGTACTATTCTCAATATGATATGCTTCAATATTTCAATCGTTCCAAGAACTGATGAAACCAAACTGAGACTAACGATTCAAGAAGCTTCAGCTTTTAAATAGAATATAGAAAACTCTGTTTTGTACTTTGAGCACTCACAGACACGTGCACACACACACATACTCACACACGCAGGCTGGCACACAGTTATCTGCATATATGCAGACGTAAAAGCATATCCTCAAATTCATTGGCATACATGAAGGTATACACACACACACGCATATATGCACACACACATACACACAAGCACACACACGCACACACACACACACACACACACACGCACACGTTTAGATACACACTTTCACACGTAAACATCTGTTACACTTAAAGCAACTGAAATGTTTTTTTCTGACATTACATAACTTCACCTCATCTAACGATACAGCAATAAAAAGAAAAAAAGGAGCGATGAGCGCGGATGCACTTTAAGAGGAGGTCACCTTCTTTCCCTCTCTCTCCCCCCTCTCTATCTCTCTCTCTCTCTCTCTCTCTCTCTCTCTCTCGAAAATGATAGCAACAGAGGTGGAGAATGAGGGGCTACAGCCGAGAAAGTCACCATGTTTCCCCTCGTATGATCAAGAGTACTTCTAACCGTGATCATCCCGCCTTTCGTGTTTCAACAAAGTTTACTTTGAAGGACGATATCCTATCTTTCCTTCCTTTTTTAAGACAGCAAGATGCTGCATGAGGGAGATTTGGTAGCTACTCCTTGCACATCGAGCGATCCCATTGTGGCTTCTCCGTTCTCTTTTCTTAACAATACTTTCAAATTTTGGCACAAGGCCAGTAGTTTTGCAGGTGAGATTGGGGGGTGTTGGGTTAGTCGACTCCACCCACCTCAGTGTCCAACTGCTACTTAATTCCATCGACACCGAAAGGATAAAAGTCACAACTACTGCTACTACTGCTACTACTGCTGCTATTGCTGCTACTACTGCGGCTGCTACTGCTGCTGCTGCTGCTGCTGCTGCTGCTACTGCTGCTGCTGTTGCTGTAAGAACAAAGGTAGTCGGAATGTAAGTTCTGTATCCTAAAGATATTGGCAACTGGTCAAATATGGATAGGTCATCAAGTGCAAAGAAAAAACCCATTCCGCTTCAGCAGTAGACAAAAAAAAAAATCATTGAGCAGACGATAATGGACCCCCCCACCGCCACCCCGCCACCGCCTCCCTTTAATAATTTCCCTGTTGTTTTCCGTTTGTCGCACCTTCCTCTTCCTTCTTCCTTTTGGCCATTTCTTTCTCTCTTCCTTTCTTTGTTTCTTTCTCTCTTAGCGTCTTTTTTTCTTTCTTTCTTTCTTTCTTTCTTTCTTTCTTTCTCTCTCCCCCTCTCTCACTTCCACTCTTTCCTTTCCTTCTTTCTTCCTTTCTCTTCTTATCCTCTCTCTCTCTAATTCGGTTTCTCTTCCAAACATTCTGTTTATATATATAAAAAAAAATGTTAAAACAACAGAATACGAAAAATTTCTGTGATATTCCTCTTCAGTAAAATTATGGTTTCTGATTTAGACACAAGGCCGGCAATTTTGATGAGGAGAGGAATAATCAATTGAATCGATCCCACTACTAGACCGCTACTTTATTTTATCTAGCTCCGAAGGTCTCAGAACAATAAAGAACCGGAATTATTTCCTTATGGTCGTAAAATAATGGTTTTAAATTTTGAAGGTAGGTGGTGAACCAACGAACAAACGAACAGCAATGTACCAAATGTACTTGCGATGTTGATGATGAAGGCAAGGGTCCTATGTTTGTATCCGCGTGCGCGTATGTGTGTGTGAATCTAACAGTCTGCGAGAGAGAGAGAGAGTGAGTGAGAGAGTGAGTAAGAGAGAGAAATATGTTTCTCAGAAGTAATCAGAGCATATATTTTGCGGATATACCTTGATGACTTCTTACAAAAGAAAGTCTATTAAGAAATATCTAAAAGCAATATTCTTTTATTCTTTTATGCGATTCAGCCCAAAAGCTGTGCCCATGCTGACGCACTACCAGTAAATATCAAATAGTATTCTTTAATAAAACATAAAGCCAATGAGTTCTGTATTTAAATGGTGTTACTTCTTGTCGTTAGATCGTTAGGTATTTCATACATACATTACATACATACATACAAACAAAAATACCCAGTTGTTGATGTTGAAATTCCACTGAAGTAGCCTTGGATCTAGGTTAGAAACCGGCTCTTTATTGGCAAGAAATCTTGATATAAAACAGAACAATGACATACATACATACATGCATACATACATACATACATACATACATACATACATAACATGTGCACGCTGAATGTGTTATCATAGCAGTGAGAGAAGGAGAAAAAGAGAGGAAGAGAGGTTTTATGTATTTCAAGGGAGAGAATTACTTTAAGTTTTTAGTCGAGCTTTTAAGTTGGGAAGTTTTTTTTCTTTCTTTCTTTCTCTCTTTCTTTCTTTCTTTCTTTCTCTCTTTCTTTCTTTCTTTCTTTCTTTCTTCCTTTCTTTCTTTCTTTTGCTCTCGACAGAAGGAAAGGAAAAAAGGAAAATGGAAAACCTTGCATGTTTTATCATAAGATTCCTTATTATTACCAGAACATCCATGTATGGTCCCATTTCGGCTTTAGAACACATTATTCAGAATACCTGGGAAATGTGTATTAGAGATAAATCTACTGTTATTTCCAAGACTGCGGAGATCGTAGACGAAATGAAAGTACCGCGTTGGTATTGTTTCTCTGTGAATAAAAACAGTAACAATAATGTGGAGAGTCACCGCCATTTTTATGTTCACGGAAAAAAACAATGATGTTTTCACACCGTTTGCATTCTGCCTGCATAAGGCTTTGAAGTAAATAATAGCCGTAGTTTTATGTATGTGTTAGCGTAAATAAATAAATAAATAAATACATAGGCGCAGGAGTGGCTGTGTGGTAAGTAGCTTGCTTACCAACCACATGGTTCCGGGTTCAGCCCCACTGCATGGCAACTCGGGCAAGTGTCTTCTACTATAACCTCGGGCTGACCAGAGCCTTGGATTTGGTAGACGGAAACTGAAAGAAGCCCGTTGTATATATGTATATATATGTATGTGTGTCTGTGTTTGTCCCCCCCCCCACTATCGCTTGACAACCGATGCTGGTGTGTTTACGTCCCCGTAACTTAGCGGTTCGGCAAAAAGAGACCGATAGCATAAGTGCTAGGCTTACAAAGAATAAGTCCTGGGGTCGATTCTCTCGACTAAAGATGGTTCTCCAGCATGGCCGCAGTCAAATGACTGAAACAAGTAAAAGAGTATAAAAGTGTATATACGTAAAGTGAAAGTGTGTTAAGTTAAAAGTTGATAAACGGAAAGAAAAGGTTATAAGAGAGTAAGATGACAAGTGAGAAACAAGTAAACAGAGAGGAAGACGGACACTAATTGCTGTGAACCTATCTTCGTTCAACATCTAGGTTAAACAGTCAGTTTTATGTTAGCTAGACACAAACAAATTATAATATATCTGCTTTATCATCGACATTTGCATGCGAAACTTGATCGCTTACGGTTTTAATAAGTGTTCTCGTCTTGTTTACTAATGTAACACGATCCCTCACGACCTTAAAAAATATCCTCATTCTATTGTTTGTTAAATATATTAACAAACTGTTTTGTCGACCCTTCTTATGAAATCGTTCGATCTACTAAAAACAACGGCCAAATCCCCCACGTCAACTTACAGATAAAAGATTCGAAAATCGTATTTTGCTTATTGGTCTGTTCGATATCCTAAGACAGGCTCTGTGCTCTGTGTATGTGTGTGCGTGTGTGTGTGTGTGTATTTTCATACAAACATACATACATGCATACACACATACATACTTACCTACGTATGTACGTAAGTATGTATGTAAATATGTATGTATGAATATACTTAATATATGTGAGTGTATGTGTATGTGCTTGAACATTAGTGTGTAAGTATATATGTATGTATATCTGTATGTATGTACGTGTATACACACGCGCACATTTTATTCTTAATACCCAGTTACTTACAAAAGTGATTCAAGGAGCATGGCTCTTATCTTGTAGCCCTTGTCTGGCCTTTGGAATTTTGTCAATCAAAGATAATGAAAAGATAGTCCCATAGTTCTACTGATGATGATGATGATGATGATATACAATATTCATTTCAAGGCCAGCAATTCTGGGGTTGGGGTAAGTCGACTACATCCACCCCAGTGTTCAATTGGTACTTAATTTATCGACCCCGAATGGATGAAAGGCAAAGTCGACTTCGGCGGAATTTGAACTCAGAACGTAAAGCCTCTTTCCTCGGCGTGCTAACGATTCTGCCAGTTCACAGCTTTAATCATATACAATAATGAGATTAGATAAATATTTCGTCACCTGACCAAACATAAGTTTTCCAAGAAACAGATAGAGCATTACTAAGTTATCAGATCTTGTAATCACGATCTTCTCCACGTTTAAGTCCAGCATTGTTTACAAATACTTAAATTAATAAATGTGTCTCATGAGGATAACATTATTAAACACAGTGATTGACATGTTTTATATTCTGGTAATTTATCAGTGGTACATCTGTCCGGGCCCCGATAAGCCGAGAAGAGGCTCATAAATATTTGACGGAATTTTCCGTCAGCATATGAATAAATAAATAGCAATGATTGTGTCCTAATTAAACCACAAGGAACAAAGCTGGCAGTTTGGAGGAAGGAAAGGTTTGTTGATAACTATCGACCTCAATACTTGATGGTTATTTTAAATTTTCGCCCTTGGAAGATCGAAAGGTGAAGCTGATCCAAATAGGATTTGAATCCAGAAACGTAAAGAGCCAGAAAGAAAAATTAATTACTTCAAAGCATTTATGTAGGACACTCTAGCGATTTTGCCAACTAACTGTCTTTAACAACAACAATGACGACGGCGACAACAACAAGTTTTGCCACTACTAGAACACATTGACCATAGGTCTGTCTGTTCGTTTAGAAATGACCTGCTGCTAAGCAACAACAACAGTAACAGCAACAACAGCAGTAAACAAGTGCGTATGCGAAATAAAAATTAATGACGAAATTCTGCCATTGTCTGAACACTAACCTTCCCACAGTGACTCTAAGAATGGCGGAAAAGTGTGTACTTAGGTGCGTTATTTACTTAAGTTCGATTTCCAACTGAGTTTTCGATCATTAGCTGCAATATAGATTGAAGGACTAATGGTTAATTAGTATTTTCACAGTAATTATATAAACATATCTGAGCAAATAGTTATCAGTCTATGCTGAGTTCTTGTTAGTAATGAGAATTCATCCACCATTATCAATTGCTGGTGATGTATCACCATCATTATCATTGTTTTTTCTTTCTTTTTTTTTTTGGTGGGGGGGTGGAAATTTTTATGGTCCTTAAGTGTCCGGTAGTATGTAAATACTGTCATGGTGAGGGGGGGGGGGTAGGAGTGAGCCTGAGAATGAGGATCGACAACAAGAAATAGATGGAGAAAACGAACAAACGAACCAAACACATGAAGATGATTAATACACACACGCATAAACTGTTCTTGTATGTGTGTACGTATGTGTAAATACATGCATGCATACATATATACACATATACGTACACATACACATATATATGTATGTATGTATATATGTATTTATGTATGTGTGTGTGTGTGTATATATATATATATATATATATATATATATATATATATATATATATATATATATTATTTTATTTAAAAGAGTTCCAACACTGTCTGTATTTTATGTTTTATTTATATTCCTGCAGAACCAATGTGGGGTATAGAATATGGAATATACAATATATAATATAAAATAAAATAAAAATGGATGGCACCATGAAATAAAGTATTGAATGTAGATGAAATATTGAGTGTTCAATATAAAGGATCAAATATATAAATATAAATATAAATATATAAATGCGACTCGAGTTTCAGGGCTATTTCCCTTCGTCATGGCCGGTATGACAGACTTTAACATTAATATATATTTATATAAAGAGAGAGAGAGATTAGATAGATAGATAGATAGATAGATAGATAGATAGATAGATATTCATATGCACACACACACACATACAAAGAAAAAGTCCATCCTGGAAAAACCCGGAATGATTTTTATTTTATTTTTGTTCTGGAAATTCATTTGTTTTTTTTTACTGTTATTTTTACTTGTCTTTCTTATATATATCTACAGCAATTATGTGGAGCACCGACATAACGTGTTTAAATTTGTAAACAAGTTTCTAATCATTTATGTAACCCATACAATTTAAGCCTGGCTGGGAAAATGCAGGCATCCATAGCTACAAAGTTGAGAAGCAAGCTTCTTACTATGCAGTTTCGCCTTTATCTTCCAAAAATTTATATTGGTTGATATTACTGGAGTTATTTCCCTTGGATACCCAAGACAAATAGTTGTTAGTAAGTGTTTTTTCCTATTTGCTTCTATCTAGAAATCAAAGGAAATCACTACTATTCCCTTCAGACTTTGCGTTTGTTTCCTGGACACCAATGTTTTGAAACTGACCTATTTTCCATTACATTTCAGACTGTGTTGCTGAAGCAGAAATATCGTTATAACAAATATTCTGCTTTAATACCACAGATTTGCTTGTCAGTTGCTTGACCATAACCATTCCAGCATGTCCCTTGGTCGCTGACAATATGTGCATCTCTGATCATGAGCAGGAGTAGTGGAGGCGCATCATAGCCATGTGTTGAGAGGGATTCTTTGAGATTTTAATGAAGACAACAAAAGCAAAGTTTGAAGGAAATGTTAGTCATTTTTCGCTCTTTCTTGGGGTAAGCAAATAGGAAATAACAGTTTCTACCCGAGGACCAAAATCCTGTTATACAATGCTATCTATAAATAGCAAATGGAGCTCAATCTTCTGGACGTGGGTAACTTCGTGGTTCAATAAAAAACTGACAAAGACAACTTAGTCTGCAAAGAGTGATCGGAAAGGATGGGTCCTTTGATCTTGCGTAGGTTGTAGTTTCTCACTCATATGGGGTATTTGTGGGTGTGGCCTCATTCGTTTCTGGACTACAGTTTTATTCTCTTTTCTATTTTTTAATACGTATTACACGTTTGGCCTCACCAATAGGCTCACTTAAATATATATGTGCGTGTGTTTGTGTGTGTGCGTGTGTGTGTATGTGTGTAGGGTTCGACACACACACATACATACGCACACACGCACGCACACACTCACGTATATATATATATATATATATATGCATCTATGTATAAACACAAAACTCAGATGGTACACACACACACACAAAACACAAACACATTTATATTATATTTAACATTTATATAACCGATGGTCTTTCACTTTAGTTGTCTCCGTGGTTGCATATTTGATGACTCATTCATACAATTATTCACCCTACAGATATATGTGTGTGTTGTTGTATTTGTTATTGTTGCTGTTGGTCTAACTCTAAAAAATATACTCAAACCGAGTTTATTTTTACAATACAGGTATTTTTCCAGTGACGGAGCATAGTTCTCACAACTGTCTAGTGGCATTAGTCTTGTTCTCGCAACTGTCTCCAGCCAAAATGTCAAACGGGTTTCGCTTTTTCTCCAATGCACATGTCAACGTTAAAATTAATTTTCACAAGTTTACACCACTAAATTACTGCATGAATCTAAGCATTTAAGGGATGGAACGTACAATTACCGGTAAATGAGACTGCATCATGACCCCAGCTGACAAAATGGAAAAGGCGTTGCCCCAGAGGTGGCGAGATGTACTGGAACAGCTGCTCTGACTCACAGGGCTCCTACTTGCGGATATCCCAGTGAACAGGGATATGGTCTGGGGGCCATGAATACCGGAGGTCTCCACTATTACAGGCGTGAACTTAAACCTGTCGGAGAGCGACTGATTCCATGACAGTTTGCTTTTCTCAGCCTGACGAACAGTGGAACCTGGGCTGGTAGCTGACCACACCAATTTGCCGCTGGAAAAGGTATCCTAGCATGTGATATCCCAGATAAGGGGCCTATCGCCACTGAACGGGAAAATTGTCATACTGCCAGGCCGCTTACCTCCTCCTCGGTCTAGCTCCGCTGACTCGAGCTGCGAAGGGAAGCCTGCGGCGTCTCGATTTTGTCAATTATCTACAAGGTTACAAGAGCGATCATGTATGATGAAAATAGTTGCAGAGGCAGTAAACCTCTCGTGTTGAAGAGACAGATAGATTGGTACTCGTGTTGAGTAGCTTAAGACTCGTATTGGTGGCAAGAGATCTTGATTCGTAGGGTTCCGAAAAAAAAAAAAAAAAAGATTTTTACCTTTGAAACAAGTTAGCTCAGGATTAAAGAAATAGCTTAGGTTCTGTGAGTGCTGGTTGATCCTGTGAGTGTCGGTTTCATTCCCCACTCCCTCTTGAAGTGGGGTTAAAAATAATAGATCACCAACTGCAGGAATGAATTCTGTCTCTATTTTATGGAGTTAAGCAGCCGATTGAATGGGAGAGTATAGAAAGGTAATAAAATAAAGTAAAATAAAAAGGACAAAAATAAAATGACGAGGTTTTCTGTCTCTAGCAAAGTTGAAGAGTTGATAAGAAAAATAATGTGAAATCGAGCCGAGGTCCATTAAAAGCGAATCGAAATTTTTTAAAGATCGAATTTCTTCGAGGTTATTTTTTTCTTTTCACCGCCCTTCTCTCCTTTTCTTTCTACTTCATTTCAAGCGTGAAACTAATATATTAATAAAATCCTTTGTGAAAACCTATCCCACATATGTTTGTTCTTGTTTTTCTGTCCATTTGTCATACACACACACACACACACACACACACACAAGACTTGAATTTCTACATTATTCACCAAGCGATAAACTATGGAACTCTACACGCACGCAAAGTAGACCGTCCTTTCGTTGAACTTGAAACCTGAATTCGCCGTAAACGTCAGCGAGGCACAAGGACTGCTAAATCGCTGCTCTTTCTGCTCTTGTTCTGATCTTCAAAAACTATATTAGTTCTCATATTCATAAACGTGGTTAAGAAACTTTTTGAAACCCACATAGTTTCCGGTTCCACTACGCGGCATTTGGACAGGTGTCTATTACAACAGCCTCGGGTCTTGTAAATATATTTGATACATACCAACATAGATATACATTTACACGTATGCATATATATGTCTATTGTGTTGGTTTGTTTACTTAGGTGCACTTACTATGTGGTTAGGAAGTTTGCTTCCTAACCACATAGTCCTGGGTTCAGTCCCTCTGCGCTGCATCTTGAGCAAGTGTTTTCTTCTATAGCCTCGAGCCGAATAAAGCCTTGTGAGTGAATTTGGATGACGGAAATTGAAAGAAGCCCGTAGTATGTATATTTACAAATATATATGTGTGTGTGTGTGTGTGTGTCGTTGTCTCTGTGTTTGCCTCCTACCACCGCTTGACAACCGTTATGGGTGTGTTTACGTCCCCGTAAATTAGTGGTTCAACAAAAGACCTAAAAACAAGTACCAGACTTTAAATTAATATTCGGGTTGATTTGTTCGACTAAAATCCTTCGAGGCAATGCCCCACCATGGTCGTAGTCCAATAACTGAAACGGGTAAAAGAAGATATATAAAAACGCTCTTGTGTACATGTTTTGTATTATATATTTAGAGCTTTGCGGTCAGAAACGGAGAGTTTTATCTTAGTATGGGTTTGACATTGGATACTTGCTACTGACGAAGCTGAAAGGGGCAGAAATGCTCCTTTGTTTATGCCACCGACGCTGCTGGACGATTTCGTCTACTACTGATATATTTCTGTGCTTTTTAATACCCTACATCTACATGAGATGCCATCTCAGCACAAATGCCGCAATTAATTAGGCTTTCAATGACACACCTGCTTTGAGTATGTTACACAAATTCCTATTTTAGACTAATACTGCTTTTGTTCCACATAACGAAAAGTCATTCGTTAATCTACAGCAACATTCCTCGCATATTGACTCAGTAATATTTCCGTTGTCTTATCGATTGCCAGAAATGAAAACAAACTAAGCAGCCTAGCTTTTGACACCAAGAGCAAACTAAGTTAACCTAACTTTTGACACAGCAAAGAAACAAAAATTCAAAATCAGATCCTTTGTCCTGTTAGAGATGTTCTATGAGTCTTCACAGTTAATCTACAACGAAATATCGACCTATATAATCGACTGCCTCTCTTTTATCTGACAAATATCACGTAACCGGCGTTGTGCATACATATGCAGTCTGTATGAGTGAGTATTTATACGTGTGTGTGTGTGTGTGTGTGTGTGTGTGTGCGCGCGTGTGTGTGTGTGTGTGTGTGTGTGTGTGTGTGTGTGTGTGTGTGTGTCTGCATAACTTCTCTAGTTCAGACGTTTTCTAACTCAGTATCATCCGCTCAACATGTGCCCCGGGTTTTTGAGTCGGTAAACGCTAAGACATAGTTTAAAAAATTTCTTTTACTTGTTTCACTCATTAAACTGCGACCATGCTGGAGCACCGCCTTGAGGAATTTTAGTCGAACGAATCGATCCTAGTGCTTATTCTATCGGTTTGACAAACCGCTACGTTACGGGTGGTAAATACACCAACGCTGACTGTCTAGCGGTGATGGGGGTAAACAAAAACACCCCTATGCACACACACACACACACACACACACACACACACACACATATATATATATATATATATATATATATATATATACGAGGGGCCTCTTTCTGTTTCCGTCTATCAAATCCACTGACAGGGCTTTGGTCGGCCCGAGTCTAACGTAGAAGACACATGTCTAAGGCGCCACGCTGTGAGACTGAACCAGGAACCATGTGGTTGGGAAAAGAGATGTTAAAAGTTCAAATTAGAATTTAATTAGAATTTAAATATAAAGTATGGCAACCATCGGCAATCCAATGCACTGTCTTGAGAAAAGGCCATTTTAGATCGCACGGAGTTGGGGAGGACACACGCTCTATTGATTATTATCATTTTATACGGCTGCGAGCTGGTAGAATGGTTAGCACGCTGGGCGAGATGCTTAGCGGTATTTCGCCCGTCGTTACGTTTTGAGTTCAAATTCCGCCGAAGTCGACTTTGCCTTTCATCCTTTCGGGGGTCGATAAATTAAGTACCAGCGAAACACTGGAGTCGATGTAATCGATTATCCCCCCTCTCCGAAATTTCAGGCATTGTGCCAATAATAGAAAGGATTGTTATTGTTCTTTTGCATGACACGTGTAATGCCATTATTTAAATAAACATGAAAGAGAGAGAGAGAGAGAGAGAGAGAGAGAGCACACAGAATCGCTACAACTTGGGAAAAAAGCGCTGTAATATTTGTTCGCGCTATGTTCTGAGTTCAAATTATGCTGAGGTCAAATTTGACGTTCATCTCTTCGAGTTTGATTTAATAAAATTTCAGTAAAGGACTGGTGTGTGTGTTGGGGATGGGAAGGGGTGTTCGATGGTAACGAATTTTCCTCTTCCCACAAAATTATTGACCGCAATTAAATACATAAATAACCTTTTACTAATATTTTGTAACATAAGTTTTAGGTCAAATTCTGCGAATTGAACAATTTTCTCTCTCTCCACTCCTCCCACTGTCTCTGTCTCTGTCTATCTCAATCTCTCATACACACACACTCACTCTCTCACACACACGCCTTCTTTCTCTCACATTCACATACACACTTGCTCTCTCTCTGTCGCACACACACGCACATACAAACGCAGCCCCTATCACTATGAGTGTGTGTGTGTGTGTGTGTGTGTGTGTGTGTGTCTTTTCTCGGTCACTATTTGACAGAGGCGGAAGCCTCTCCGAATTACCAACCAATGAAAATCTACAAAATACGATGTTTATTAAATTATTCTGTTAGTTGTGTGGCCCGATTTACCATGTGAAGAATCTCATAACATCTGCTACTAAAGGAAAAAAAGAAGAAGAAAAAAAAGGTCATCCTTGCCTGCTTTAGATAATACACGAATACACGATCTCACTATATCACTAGATACATTATATCTGAAAAGGAAGAAAATGGAATGGAATCATAATGGCTGGATACATTTGATTAGAGAACTAAGTAATGAGACTCCTACAAAAAACAACAGCATCATAGTATTTCTTTTCTTGAGCCATGGAAGCACTCAAACAAGTTACTCGCTTCTCATGGCGTATCACCGAGATCACAATATCTTCCCAAGCAAGATGCCAGGAAGGGGAAGACGAAGATTGCCTTTCATCCTTTCGGGGTCGATTAAATAAGTACCAGTTACACACAAGGGTCGATGCTTAGCGCTATTTCGTTGTCTTTACGTTCTGAGTTCAAATTCCGCCAATATCGACTTTGCCTTTCATCCTTTCGGGGTCGATAAATTAAGTACCAGTTGCGTACTGGGGTTGATCTAATCGACTGGCCCCCTCCCCCAAAATTTCGAGCCTTATGCCTAGAGTAGAAAAGAAAACACACACACATACTAGATGAATAAATAAACAATATAAGGACACAACAATATTGTATGTGTTATATATGTGAATGAGTTGTGTATATGCATATATTTAAGTGTAGCGTGTGTATATAAGTGAGATTGAGAACTCGTGCGCTCAGAGTGAGCTGAAGCCATTCATACACCATAAATCCTATTGCCGCTATAAACCCGCCACCACAGCTGATCTGACAGCTTTACACCTCTATAAAACTACACACTCCATCATACGTATACAGCAATTATGCAACATTAAACAACATCAGCTGTCGTTAAACTGTCACTTATGAAGGAGCGAGTTTGCTTTGTGGCTCCTTACGGTAAATGTATGAACACTTGATATCTCAATTAGCAATTATTTCATGTATATATATGTGTGCAGTACACACACACACACACACACACACACACACACACACACACAGAGTAGCAAATATTAAAAAAAAACTTCCAGGGGCAATGATGGTTTATTGAGACGGAAGATTTTTTTTTCTTATCGAAGTACGATAAATTGAAAACTGTTCTTTATATTTCACGGTAGGCAACCAGGGTTGCCGGGTATGCGAATAATAAGACAAGAGTTAAGGAGTAGATATGATTTTAGCGACATATGTTTCATAGCGAGCGGAACCTCAGAAGTGGTAAATATCCAAGCGAGGTGTATACTGCAGGCTACCCTTTAAGTGTATGGTCGACAGACGACATGTAAAAATGAAACCAAAAATAAAACCCAACATCTGATATGCCTAAAAGTCAGACAAAATGTTGACACACACGAGATACCTCAGAAATGGACTTTAAAACTAAATGAAAGTTAGTTCCATTTTTAGTTATTTCTGCTTATCTCTCCGGTTATTAGTGGTAGTAGTAGAAGTATGCTGTTTTTGTTGTTGTAGTAGGTGGTGAGTGTTTGTCACGGAACAGAAAGTCCAAGAGAATTTCAACTGTTACTAGTAGCGAGGTCAAAAATTCGAACACCAAGGTAAACTGCTATGACATCATTATTACGTAGCTTAAGGCGGCGAGCTGCCAGAATCGTTAGCACTCCGGGCGAAATACTTCGCGGTATTTCGTTTGATGCTACCGTCTGAGTTCAAATTTCGCCGACGTCGACTTTGCCTTTCATCATTTCAGGGCCAATAAATTAAATATCCGTCAAGTACTGAGGTCGATGTGATCGATTGTCCCCCTCCCCCACAGAAATCCAGGCCTTGTGCCTATAGTAGAAAGGATTATTACGTAGTTTAATTAAACACAAATAAAACATTTGGTTATAGATGAAAAAATTAGGAGTGAAAATTTCCAGACGCAAGCAAATCTATAATCGGAGTGACTCAGTATTGAAGTCTGAGGATTGTTTTAGTAAAATCTTTCATTTCATCTTCTAAAATAACTTCAATATTTCACTTCATCGTAAATCGGCGAGCTAGCAGAAACGTCAGCGCTCCGGGCGAAATGCTTAACGGTATTTCGTCTGCCGTTACGTTCTGAGTTCAAATTCCACAAGGGGTTGACTTCACCTTTCATTTTTTCAGGGTTGATAAAATGAGTACCAGTTACGCTCAGGGGTCAATGTAATCGACTTAATTCTTTTGCCTGTCCTTGTTTGTCCCCTCTATGTTTAGCCCCTTGTGGGAAATAAAGAAATAAGATCGAACCCAACACTTTGTGATGGCAGAATGAACTTCTTAATTGGAAACCAAATTTCTTGTTTGCTTAGCAAAGATGTCACCTTTGTATCGATCTGAACTTGGACAAACTGAGCAATGAGACAGTTCACGAGGCCATGGGGCAATGCAAAGACTAGGGACTTTCTTTTAATCTCTCTCTCTCTTTCTCTCTCTCTCACACACGCACACACTAGAAAAGACAGCCAAATCTCCCTCGAAATCCATCTTAACATTAAAAGAAACTGATGGACACATTGGATTATGTAGTTTGAAATAGGTGAAATAAACATCAGGGATGCTTTGCCCCACGGAGAAACTGCTGGAGTTACTCAGAGGTTTTGAAAAGCTCGTCTAAATCGATCGTAATGCAGGAAACCCTTCCATATCATCACAAGGCATCTCAGAGTTACACGCATTTCGCCTCTTAGCCTGTACGTTTCGCCTGAGTGAACGCCACGTATTGTGTAGTCCGAGGTATATTGTGCATTATTAAAGTAAAAGACAAGATAGTCATTGCTGAAACATAATTGGTCATAGGTCTTCTAGATCAGCGTCGATTTGGAGTTAAGCAACAACACAACACAACACAACCACCACTGAATGAGCCAACGAAGGAACACCTAGGTGGTTGCAAAACAAGCTCGAAATGACAGCCAAGTAACTCTTCAATCACACCTGACTGTTTAAAGGATATAGGTCAGAGTACATTAAAATAATGTAGGCCTACATACACTTAAAAAGACAAGATCATAGGTTTGTTTGCTGGATGAAGCTTAGCTGGAGACCAAACAACAACAGCAATAACAATAATAACAACAATAACAATAACAACAACAACAACAACAACAACAACAACAACAACAACAACAACAACAACAACAACAACAACGAATAAGCAATAAATCATCATACAACTGTATATTGTTGCTTGTTTATGCATTATATCCAAGGACACGTTCGCTTATTCTTATCAAATGTTTATCTTTATTTTTTTAAAATCTTTGTAGCACAATAACATACATAACACCCTGGTTTTTTTTCTTTTTTCTTTTTCTTTCATTATCATTTCTCTCTCCGTCTCTCTTTCTCTCTCTGCCCCTCTCTCTCTCTCTTACACACACACAAGGTGCGTCATATATTCGTGCACAAACTTTAGCGAGTCTAAATGAAGGACGACCTAACATAATGTAGGCACCAAGTTCTTAGGTTTCTCATTTCTCTTTCATATATATCGATAACATCAAGATGGCTTCTTATTTTCTTAAAGAAATGAAAAAGTACGCCGTTTTCGTGGTCGTAGCCACCAACTGCAGTGACTCAGAGCTGGACAAATTCGTGTTCAGAGTCGAGGAGCAAGAAGCACCTGGCCAATTTGGATCCAACTGGTCAAGAAAAAGAAACATTCTCGACAGTCAGATGTTGTCCGGACAATCGAGCAGGTCATGGACATCGTCAACGACAACGAATCTTTGAACAAAGCCCTAGGCTCAATTCGGGTGGTTATATGCATATACTGGAGACTGGGATCAATCCCTAGTTGGAGAGGGTTGCTACTGCTGGAAGGACATTTGTGTGAAAACAGGTCGGAGAATTTCTACTTCACCAGTCACACTTTCTGTGCTCCTAAATTGTATGAGGACTGGCATGTCAAAGAATTGACCCAACGTTTCCTCTGTGTATCATAAAAGGTGGCTAAAAGAAATTGAAGTAAGGTCTGCACTCCGACCTGGTTGACTGGTTGAGGAGTTGCTTTAAAATCCAATCATAACGCTTCCATAGCTGTCATGTGATGCTGCTTCTATCTGGAAGAAATTAGGTTGAGTCTTTCAAAAGCATAAACAATTTCTCTGTGATAATTAGGTTTCATGACCTTGCTGATATGCAAGATCAGAGATAAACGTGTAACTTTCAGCATCTGCGTCTTCGTTTAGAAACAGGACAAACTATGTCTTCTTTCAGGTTTTGTGAGTCTTTACATCTTTCAAAGAAACATTGCAAAAGTAACTGGCGTGGTTTGACTTAATTTAGGAGAATGGTTGGAAAACTATAAGTTTAAACTCGCCTTTTCTTTGACAGCTAATTACATCAGTTTCTTTGATGCTAATGTAATTGATTAGCGTCACTATGATGGTCTACAATGAGCGTTCCATTTCTTTCAAAAAGGGCTTTATTTTGCGGTATAGAGAAGGTGTTTCTTCGCGAGCCCTTTTCAATTTTTTTATCGTTTAAACAGGAGCAGCACAGCATTTATGATCTTTCACAGGGTTGCCGAGACAGGTGGGAGGAAAGGAAACAGAAAAAGAGAGAAAGAAAGAGAGGGGGAGGGAGGGAGAGAGAGAGAGAGAGAGAGAGAGAGAGAAGAAGAAGAAGAAGAAGAAGAAGAAGAAGAAGAAGAAGAAGAAGAAGAAGAAAATCTTCAAACCTGTGCTCATGATTTCTTTTAGGGTCTCCCAAACTGGTGGAAAGAAAATAAAAAAGAAAGAATAAAAGAATGTGTGTGTGTGTGTGTGTGTGTGTGTGTAGTTTTAAAAATTCAGAAATAACCCCTAAGCACAATATACCAACAACACACATACACAAACAAAGCGATTGCTGTCATAAAACTGGTGTCCACTAAATCAGGAAGTCACACGCAACAATAAAGAAATTACGGTAAAATAGAAAACGGACGCCAACACTGAGACCCAGCATAACTTGCAAAAGCTAAGTTTAAGGCACAATAGGAGGGAATGGTTCTTGAGCTGTTTGCTGCAAGGCGGATCTGGGTGCACCGGAAATATTTGAAAATACAACTTAACGCTTAAGAAAATCTATACAAATGCTTGATGATCTTGAAAAATGTTATTCTCTCTACGAAAGGCTCAAGGCCTGAAATTTGGGTGAGTTATGGGCTGGTTGATTTCATAAACCCCAGTATTTTACAGGTACTGTTTTATGGACTCCTAAAAGAATTTTAACTTAGAATATTATTCACGATATTCTTTTCTACTCTGGGTACAAGGCCTGAAGGCCCGAAATTTTTGGTGGGAGGGAGCCAGTCGATTACATCGACCCCAGTACGCAAATGGTACTTAATTTATCGACCCCGAAAGAATGAAAGGCAAAGTCAACTCAGAACATAAAGACAGACGAAATACAGCTCAGCACTTCGTGCTAACGTTTCTGCCAGCTCCCCGCGCCTTTAAACTGTTGGATATTAAATAAATATCGTTGATATATCTTAGATACCGTACAGTATTTTCTCACTATAGATCCCCTAGACTAATTTTGAACTATCCTTCGACAAACTTCCAGTTATCTATTGCTACTGTTATCAAGGTCTTGAACTTTCATAGCAATGGCTTCTTTATTCTAAAAGTAGAAATCGTAATTTCATTAACAGTTCTGAAAACTATATAAGTAAATGCTAAAAACGTCTGCTGTTACTTAGAATAGACGGGTAAACAACTTGCAACAGTGACTGCTTGCTGATTATGCAACAAAAATGGGACTTTAATTTATCAACCCCGAAAGTAAAGTTTACCTTGCTAACATTTGGATTCAGCGCCTAATAGGCTGCAACTAAATAATATATCAAGGTGTTTACCTCATCGACCTCCTTGAAATTCTCTCGAAGCAATCAGAGAAATCAAGAAAAACTCACTGTGGCCAACTGAAAAAAAGAAAGAGAGAGAAAAAAAAAACCCAACCAAAATCAAATAACCAATGACAGTATTCTTTTGTGTGATGATCACCCGAAGTGGAAATAAGGTGGATGTGGTTAAGTATTTACATATGAAAGGTTACAAATATAGATGCATGTGTACATATATATACCCACAAGTATATATAAGAATTTCAGCACCAGTATTGCTAGAAATAAGAGTCAAACGAACTCAATAGCCACAGAAAGCATTATGTTAATGACTGACAAGAGAGGCAAGCTCGCTACAACACCGGACATACCCAGATCATCGATGATTTTTCAGAGAATTGAAAGCTATTTAGTTGTTATTTTTAGCTGGCCCAGTGACTACATTGACTTCTCACGCCATCATGCGGTTGAGTTGTAGATCCGGATGTCTGTGGGATGTTTAAAAGGAAGAACATACGAACCCATCTGTATTGTTTCATACGTACAGCGCCCACCCACTTCCCGGCTTTATTATAACTCGTATAGTTATTTCCCATTTTTGAAGTTACAACAAAGATGCTGAGCTGGCAGATCCTGGCGCTTCCTAAAACGAGAACTCATTGCAGCATTTCTTCCGATACTTTACGTTCTGAGTTCAAATTTTACTGAAGGCAACTTTGCTTTTCATCCATTGGAGGTCGATGTAATCGATTTCTCTTCACGTTTCATAATTGCAGGCCTTGTGCCAAACTTAGAAACAATAAAAAAATCCGTTGCTTAATATTTTTTATTTATTATTTGTCAGCTTATAAGATTTCCGTTGAAATTACACGCTAATTTCATAAACGGTAAAAGTGAATATTATAATTAATATGGATTGCTATTTCACAATTTTACAACTCAATAGCCACAAGAAAAAAAAACACACACATACACACACCAAAACAAAAGCAGGTGGGGTTTAGATTGATCAAAGAGAAACACTACAATATCAAAGGATATACAAACAAAAGTTAGAGAAATAAATAAAAGATTATTGAATTGAATTTTCAAGAACCGGAGAGTCCATTTATGGCAGAGGTTCTCAAACCCCCTCATGGCCACATAATACCCTCAGCGCCTCCACCCCTATTTTTATGTATAAATAAATATTTTGTATTTTACTAATTTATATATATTATGAATCATTTGATATTTAATATAATATTATATAATTTGTATACAATACTATAATAATGTTATAATAAATTCATAGCGTCCCCCAATCCACTGCCTTCTTCCTAATGCCTCCTTTTTCTCTACCCCTCCACCACGCACCACCCCTTTAGACACCAGTGCCCACCAGGTAATTCGGGTATCCGTTCTGTAAGGATTGACCTGGGGCTAAAGCTCATCAACAACAGCAGCAACAACTTTACTGTAGGACAGGTATTAGAAACGGGGTGCAAAGAGATATAAAACCCCCACCTCTGCCATGACCACCCAGCCACATACACACTTACCTAGACATTGTCATTGTAGCTAGTAAGAAGTAGACTTAGGATAATTATTTCATAATTACTAGGTGCTAATTACTATCATTATTATAGATATTGTGATTAACAACAAAATATCTTGACTCATAGGTCGTCTGATTCAATGGGGATCTTGTTTGCTTTTTTTGTTTTAGGGCCAAACTATGAAACTTGTCTATTGGGGGTAGAGACGATACTTCCGTTTTCCCTTTCGCCGGGTGCTGGTGTCAGCTTCGCTCTGACAATCGGAGTTGTATTAGTAATAGACATACATACATACATACATACATACATACATACATACATACGTACGTACGTACATATATATATGGACCGCTGAAATCTACAAGTGTTTTTTCATTCTCTCTCTATTTATTTTCTCTTATTACTTTCTGTTGAAGAGCGTAGGCTCGAAACATAAAAGACGTCTTCATTTTCCCGAGCGTCAATCTAATATATTTGCTTGTTGTTCATACACCTGTCTTCGTCTTTTGTTTTTCTATAAATTTCAACTATCATCATCATCATCGTTTAACGTCCGCTTTCCATGCTAGCATACTATATATATATATATATATATATATATATATATATATATATATATATATATATATATAGAGAGAGAGAGAGAGAGAGAGAGAGAGAGAGAGAGAGAGATACATTGACAGGTTAGCGTTTGTTTTTATGTAAACATATAGCACAACGTAACAAAACATTTTAGTTGAAAACATATTTATTACATTTTAGAAGAAAAATACTTGCAGTTAGCAAGTCAAAACAACCTTTCCGTCGTAAAAATTTATATATTCCGTGTGTGTGTGTGTATATATATATATACACACACACACACGGAATATATATATATATACGACGGGCTTTTTTCAGTTTCCGTCTACCAAATCTACTCACAAGGCTTTGGTCGGCCCGAAGCTATACTAAAAGACACTTGCCCGACTTGCCACGCAGTGGGACTGAACCCGGAACCAAGTGGTTGGTAAGCAAGCTACTTACCACTTAGCCACTCCTGCGCCTATGTGCATACATACATTTATATGTATACATTTATACATATACACACACACACATACATTTCTATATGTGTGTGTGGGGGAGAGAGAGAGAGAGAAAGCGACTGGCAGATATGACGTTCGAATGGAATGAATTACATAGTATATTATTAAGGGATGATGCAATAATGTGATGTGTTCGTTGTTGTCGTTGTTGTTGCTGTTTATTCCCAAGTCAACTCCCTGACCTAACAGAGTTACGTGCAGAAGTAGTCCAACCGTGACCATCGCATTTTTTCATCTAAGAACACATTCCAGACGGTGAATTAACAGTCATTAGAGCATTAACCAAAATACTTTTGCGATATTTGTTCTGGCTCTTTGCGTTTGTGAGTTCAAATCCCTCTGATGTCAACCTGACCTTTCACCCTTGTGCCGGTGACTTAGTGAAATTGGGCAAAGAATTTTGGCAGTGTTCGCTTCAGTATTTTGCGTTCTGAGTTCAAATATCTCGGTTGTCAAATTGCTTTTTATCACCCTAAGGGTCAGTAAAGATAAGATACCATTTCAATGGCTGTGGGCTGATGGAAGAGGGGGCAGCGTTGGGTAAAACATTTTTGGGGTATTTTTACCAGCATTGTACGTTGTGAGTTCAACTATCACTGAGGTACAAATCTGTTTTGGGGTTTTTTTTTTCAATTTTACTTGGGCCGATAAAATAAAGTACCATTTCAGTGATGTGGATTTGCAGATCTTTACCTTACTTGATTCAGCTCTTCACCGATCTGCTGATTAGGTGGGTGCATAGAATTGGAGGACGCGGCGGCGCTGGTACGGAGTCACCAGCAATGGAGAGCACTAGTGAACCTGGTCGGCTCTATGCACGATGACGTCTCGGAGAATTTTAACCTGGGTTTAACCCAGGCCTATCAAGCAAGAGCTTGAAGCAAGAAAGTATAGAATTTATCCCTATCTAGCTGATTAAATGGCGCTATGTAAACAAAATATATAGCCATATACAATATATGGACACACACACACACACATTCGTACATACATATGTATGTGTGCGAGTATTAAAGAAACACTTAATGTTTATCAAAGCGGTCACCAAATGTCGTTTGTCGATCCCTAATGACGATTGGGTAGAAAAGGAAGGACTACATTGGTGGTGGTGGTGGTGGTGGTGATGATGGTTGTGATGCTGATGGTATTGGTCTTGATGGCGGTGGTGGTGGTGGGGGGTGTTGGTATTGGTCTTGAAGATGATATTGTTTGGTGATGGTGGCGCTTATGGCATCGATTTCGATGGTGGCGTTGTTCTTGGTGGAGCTGTTGATGGTGGTCTAAATGGTATTTGTCTTGAAGAAGATTTTGTTGGTAACTGACAGTTAATTTATGCACTGATGGTGGTGGTGGTGGTGGTGGTGGTGGTGATGCCGATGGTATTGGTTCTGGCGCTGGTGTGGTGTTACTGATGGTGTTGATGGTGGGGGTGATGGCAGTAGCCTTCAAAACGGTCTTGTTGATGGTTCTTATTGGTGGTAGTGGTGGTGTTGATGGTATTATTTTGATGGTGTTGGAGGTGAACTCGATGGTGGTGTTGATAGCGGAGGTCTTGATGGCGGTGGTGTTGTTGAGTGTGCTGATGGTGGTGATGACAGAATTAGTTTTGATGATGATGTTGACGCTAATGATATCCATCTTGACAGCAGTAGCGAGATGGTTTAATGATAATGATGGTGATAATCATGGTGATGGTGGTAGTGGTGGTAGTGGTGGTGCGATGGTCATGGTGCTTCTTTATCCAAGGTGAGTTCTGAATGAGCGAACGTATCGTCAGATGGAAGTATTCTTTCTGTGACCATCCCGTCATTTTTTCTTCATGTATCTAGGACTATATAAGCCAAAGTGTCCATTTTTAAGGTAATTTGGCTGTTATTTCTAGCTGGTTGGACGACCACTTATGTGTTCCTCATTTGCCACGTGCTTCCTCGGTTGCTCGTGCATATGATGTAGCTATTGTTGTTGTTGTGGCTGATAATGGTGGTGGTGGTGGCGGTGGCAGTGACGAGGATAATGATGACGAGGGTGGTAATGATGACAATAATGACGATAGTTGTGGTGGAAGTGGTGGTGGTGGTGGTGGAGGTGGTGGTGGTGGTGGTGGAGGTGGTGGTTGTGGTGAAAGTGGTGAGGGGTGGTAGTGATGGTGTTGATGATGGTGACGCAGTTGTGGTGTGGGTGACGGCTGTGATGGTGGTGGCGGTTGTAATCGCAGCGGCGGTGGTGGGGAGTAATGGTGATGTCAGTGGTGGTAGCATGATATTTCGGTCTTCGTCCCAGATTCCATCGGTAAATGGCAGAGATGCTGTGAGGAAGTCGGGATGCTAAAGTGCGCTCGCGCGCATATGTAGGTGCCTCTGTACGCATGTGTATAAGAGTAAATAACATTTTCTTCATCTCGGTGAAGAAATCTGCAACAACAACAACAACCGCATCATTGGCGTCTATCTGTTCACTCCTCATCTTCTACACAGCATCCGTCATCAACACATCACCAGCCACATGACTTAGACGAACGCACACATTCTTGTTGTCTACTGATGCTGTTGTTTCGTTGTTGTCATTGTCGTTGTTGCTGTTTTGTTGTTCTTTCACAATACATTGACGTCATAAGAATCTGTCCGCTTTCTTTTTCTTTCCCTACCTTATTTCTTTTTCTCAACATTTCATCTTTCTCTTTCTTTCTTTCTTTCTTTCTCCACTTCACCGTCACACTATACTCATATACACATAAACACATACCACAGCCAGGCAAAAACACAAACGCACCGTCGCTCCTCTTCTAAATGCGTATCAAATAAGCACTTTACGAAAAATATTGAGTACTTCTTCAGTTTAATGTTAAATTGTTTTTATTGCAACTCGACATAAGACGGCGAGCTGCCAGAATCGCTATGCACATGCACGGCTGTGTATTAAGAAGTTTGTTTCCCAGCCACATGGTTCCAGGTTCAGTCCCACTGCGTGGCACCTTGGCAAGTGTTTTTTACTACAGCCTCGGGCCGACAAAATCCTTGTGAATGGATTTAGTAGACAGAAACTGAATTTTGGCTTTAAAAAGTTTTTTTCCTTTATTTCAGGAATAGCTAGATGTATTTTGGCGAACAGTCAACGGCGTTGGAAAGTATAAGAGTTGAAGTTGAAAACAAGGTGCATAGTTGTAAATGTTACCCTTTCTTTCTTTCCTTGAACACCCAACATAAAGCTGACAATGGGTGATGCAGGGCACTTCAAGATGTAAACCGTCAACCTAAGATGTTTGCCTTGTGAGTTACTGATGGTCATGTCAAAACTAAAACTCACTGGAAAGTGATAAATATTAATAGAGTGCTTTGTCTTCGGGACGCAGATTACAAAAATCAAATCCGTTTTTCTCTCGGATGTACCATATCGGAGCCCGTCGGTGATATGCACACATACACACACACACACACATACTCTGATTTATATAGCATATATAATTATTAACGATGGAAACATTATTAACACCAAAAGGTAATCTTTACAAACAACTTAACGTGGATGCCTTGTTAAAACACGCAATACTGCGTTATTGGCCTCGAGAAATCCTCTTATAAAAGCGCGCACACAGATCGTAGCAGACGAGAATTGTTCATCGTTAGCGCAGGAACTCTCATATCACGTGATTTCAGTCAACTCTGTATTACCGTATCTATATCATAGCGTTACATAAATATCAATATTGGTTTTAGATGTAAGTGGTTTTGATAAGGATGTCACTTGTTGAACTTTGACCTGACGCACCGTAACCTCTGGTTTCTCATTTAGCTCACACTTCATTCACTCTACAACTTAAAAACAAACACAGACAGCCATCATTGAGATAAGGTAGACCGAGAGACGGAGAGCTGCCACTATGTGGTCCTGCGATATGCTTGAAATAGTTACCATATCTTTCGAATTACATCCCGCCGTCTCATATAAGAAAAGGCCACATACATACACGCACATATACATACATACATACATACATACATACATACATACATATATAAACACACATTCACACACACACACATATATAGTCCTCTCTCTAAACTGTGTGTGAATTTTACCATCAGTTCTCTGGAGTAGCCATGGGAACAAGAATGAGCCCATACTATGCGAAACTGTTCGTCAGCTGTGTTGAGGCCCAAATATTCTCTCAGTTCATCGTTCCCACTCCTGAACTATATGGTCGTTACACTGGCGACTGCATCGGTGCGACCTCCCTCTCCCGCTAACATCTCGTCTCATCCCTCTCTTTCCTCTAGTGTGTCTCTGTATGCTGTTTCTTTGTGTATGTGCTTTTGTATTTTCGTACAATTTTGAACCACACACATACACGTACATACGCACACGCACACACACACATACATACATACATACATACATACATGCATGCATATATATATATGTTATATGTGCTGGACCGCTGAAATCTACAAGTCTTTTACATTCTCTCTCTGTTTATTTTCTCTTATTCCTTTCTGCCGAAGAGCGTAGGCTCAAAACGTAAAAGACTTTTCCATTTTCCCGATCATCAAACTAATACACCTGCTTGTTGCTCATACACCTGTCTTCGTTTTTTTTTTTTTTGTTTTTCTATAAATTTCAACTATCCATATATATATAACCTTCTCACTGGTCAAAAGGGATAAACAACCCTCTGTCAAACATCCATTAATATTATATCGCCTGAAGAAATGAATCTATGAAGATGATCAACTCGATACCCACCGGATACTACGGACGACACTTTAATCATCTAAGGAATACGGACTGTGATCTTAAGAGACATGGGATTTGTGGAGACGCGCGTAGCGATGCATTAAAATATTTATAAATACTATCCAAGGAGTATTATTGTTATTATTTTTATATTAATCCTACATTATATCAGTACAGCTCGATGCATCCCTAAAAGATTGGCTCACCAGTCAGCATCGTTAGATGGTGGCCAACATAATGGAACAGGAGCTTTATTTGCATATTCAAAACATTTTCTGAGACAAAATTTGAAATTAGTAAGTATTAATTGGTGTTTGGTGTACCAACTGACATGAAATTGTAACAAAAGCTTTTCAAATGCCTTTAAAGAAGGAAGTTTACAACATCGAAACAGGAGTGGCTCAAATTAGTTAGTGTTACCACGAAGATTAAACAATATTAGCGCTTGCTCGGGCTCAGAAGTTACAGCCCGAGTTGTTATCTATACAGGTAAATATTAAAAGTAATTCAAATTCAATGTTTTCTTGAAACAATAAATTTCTGCACTGTGTTCGATGTAATCGATTAGCACCCCTCCCCGGAACTTGCTGGCCTTGTGCTAAAATTTGAAATCATTACTTTGCTATATATGAAATCGATTCCAATATGTGAAAAGTTGCAGACGGCGTGCTGGTAGAATCGTTAGCACGTCGGGCTAAAATACTTCGCTGCATTTGTCCGTCTTTGCGCTCTGAGTTCACATATCGTCGTGGTCGACTTTACTTTTTATCATTTCGGAGTTGGTAAAACATGCACCAGTTCAGTATTGCGGGTCGATGTAATCGAAATCTGGCTCTTTCACCCTGCTGTTCTTGCCATAGCTGCAATATTTATCATGAAGACATATATTCAGGTAACAGTAATTGAAACCAGAACAATCAGTTCAGGGGCATGGCGACAGGTGGAAGAAAAATTGGAGGTTCGCTTAATAAGACAAGTTACAAATCAGCATTGTGTCGTCTAAACTAAATCTTCCATTCGAATGCACGCAATATAAACAAGTAGATGGCGTGGTAGAAACAAGAAAACTAAAGCTCACGACATAGTTGCTCAACATACAACCGCATTCAGTCCCATTGCGTGTCACCTCGAGCAATAAAAATAGTCTTCTGCTGTAGACTCGGGCCGACCAAAGCCTTGTAAGTGGTAGGCTTTGGTAGACGGAAACTGAAAGAATCCCGACATGTTTGTGAGTGTGTATGTATGTATGTATGTATGTGTGTATGTATGTAGGATTATATACTTATATGTGCGTGCGTTTGCGTTTGTGCTTGTTACGCACTATCTCCCGACAGTCAGTGTTGGGTTGTTTGCGTCATGTAACATAGCAGTTCGGCAAAAGAAACCGATAGAACAAGTATCTGACTTCAAAAAATATTTTAAAAAAACAGACTGGGGTTTAACGAAAATTTTTCAAGGCGGGTCCTAGCATTGTTGCAGTTCAAGTATATATATATATCATAATTTTTCTCGTCTGGCCGTAAAGCCTTTTCTGTTTGTTTTCCTGTCTTGTTTTTTGTCCGCCACTACATTCCTCCATGGCTAGATTTAATTTGCGTATACAAATTTAATCTGCGATCCATGGGACGAGCCGTTTTAGCGATGCGTCCTGCCCAAGCTCGTCGAAACGCCGGTGTTAAAACGTGGGTGGCTGATGAAGGAGAATGTTCTCTATGTGGCTCGTGTGTTCTCGTCTACGTTTGTTTGCAATGTCCTGTACCCAGATATGCACCTATACATACAGGTGGATGTCGGTATGCACATACCTGTACGTATATATGCATATACTCATTTACTATTTGTTTTTATATATATATATATATATATATATATTACCACTCCAAAAATATCCCCAAAATTTCACTTTTTTCCGCTTTATTTCTAGCACCAAATAACTTATTTCTTTTTATATCTACCACTATGTCTTTCTCCATTTCTAAGTTAAGAGTAAAAATAAAGCAACTCTGCGAAACACAACTGATCTTTACACAGAGAATAACAGCAATCACATAACGACAGCGGAGTGCACAAGAGACATCAGCCATCTGACCGTCGCCTGTACTTTTGACAAGAGACGCCAGTTAGTCTTTTACACCTGCAACACTCGTTCGTATTAACCCAAGTTGGATAATTTTTCGTTCCTTTAAGAATATTGCAGAACGGAAATGTTTCATAGATCTTAATCTCTACAGAAATTTATTGTTTCAAGAAAACATTGAATTCGGATTACTTTTAATTTCTACGAGTAAAGATAACAGCTCGGGCTGTAACTTCTGAACCCGAGTCACCCACCACCGCTTGACAACCAGTGCTGGTGTGTTTACGTCCCCGTAACTTAACAGTTAGGTAAAAAGTGTCCGATACAATAAATACCAGACTTAACAAAAATAGGTACAGGGGTCGATTCATTCGACTAAAAATTCTTCAAGGTTGTGCCCCAGCACGGCCGGAGTCTAATGACCGAAACAAGTAAACCTGAGTTTGAGTTTGAGTGGTAAACTTCTTAGCACAGAGAGAGAGAGAGAGAGAGAGAGAGAGAGAGAGAGAGAGAGAGAGAGAGAGAGAGAGAGAGTGAGATAGATAGATAGATAGATAGATAGATAGATAGATAGATAGATAGATAGATATACGTGTGTATGTGTGTGTGTGTATGTGTGTGTCTGTGTGTGCGTGCGTGTGTGTGTGTGTGTGTAACACAGATCAGGCTGTCAATGTTAGGAAAGTCTGTTCGATTTATAGGCAGATTTATAGGCAGATTTATAGGCAGATTTATAGGCAGATTCTGTTCTGACCTGGAACTAAAAAAGTTGTTGAAAACATTTCACACAAACCAAAACAACAGTATGACACATGTTCACGCACACGCACCCACACATACACATACATCCACACATTGCATTGACACACCTACATACATGTAAACAGGCGCACACTACAAGAACACGTCAGCCCGGATGCACCAATGAAAAGACTCAGAAACGGTCACACCTCTTTGTTTCTTTCAATCTCTGGTTTTTCCATTATTTTTGTTTATATGATATTTTTGTGTGTGTGTGTGTGTCCTGAATAAAAACAAACTTACACAGCATTCTTGTTTATCTTTTCACACATATCTATATATATAAATGTGTATGTATGTGTGTGTGTGTGTGTGTGTGTGTGTGTGTGTGTATGTGTGTGTGTGTGTTTGTGTGTATACGTGTGTGTACTGAGTGAAGTTGTTTGTAGGTGTAAAAAAAAAAGAAGTTATTTCTAATTCACTCGCTGTCATTCACGTGTAGGCACTCACTCACACATCCACACCTCTTCCTTTCGCTCTCTCAATCTCTCTTACCTTTTCTCTCCTCCTCTCTCACTCTCTCTCTCTCTCTTTCTCCCTCTCTCTCTCTACGTATGTGTATGTGTGTGTGTGTGTGCACGCGCGTATCTACATATCATGTATATGCCTTGAGACGAGAGTATAGGCTTCATGCATGTGTGGACACACAACACTACCGATTGGTAGTAAACAACAGGTACCCGTCGCACCTATCGCTCACCCCATACACCACCACCACCACCACCACCACCACCGGCAGCTCTCCCACCACAACCCTCCTCCTCCACCTCCACTAAATCACATGTGGTTGTCATCCTTGTTAAACGACTCACACCACTTTCTCTTATTCCAACAACAGTCATTCAGGAAGACAGTTCAGTTGTTAACTTCTCACAAACAACCAAGCACCACATTGCCTTAAATTTATTTCGTCTGGTTCTGGTCAGTTTCACTCTAAATCTTACTTTTTCTCTCTCTTTCTCTCACAGTTTCTCTCTTTTTTTTTCTTTTTTCTGGTTTTTCTTTTTTATTCTTCGTTTATATATTACTTCTTTTACTATTGTTTTTGCACAATTTTTTGTTTTGATGTTCTTGTTTTTGTGAGTTTTATTACAATAATAATAACTTGGTTGTTGTATACAACGCTCGGGTACTTTGTTGTGGATGTACGTAGACGTATATATGTTGTGTGTGTGTGTGTGTGTGTGTGTGTTATCTTTTACTTGTTACAGTCATTAGACGACGGCCACCCTGGAGCACCGCCTTGAAAACTTTTAGTCGATCCAATGAATCCAGGTACTTTTAAGTTCGTTACTTTATCGTCCAAATTGCCTGACAGAAAAGTTAGGGACGTAAACATACCAGCACCGGTCAGCAAGCAGTGGTGGGGTATGGGTCACATGGGTTGTTTAAACCAGAATTCCGCCGAAAGAAGTCAGTCGTATACATATGTATACGACTGACTTCTTTCGGCGGAATTCTGGTTTAAACAACCCATGTATACGACTGACTTCTTTCGGCGGAATTCTGGTTTAAACAACCCATGTGACCCCTCGAAACTTTTTTTTTTTATTTTGGGGAATTTTCATAAAATTTTTTAGTGTTTATGTTCTACACGCGATAATTCATACAATTATGCAAGATGAAATTTTTGTGTGTATGGTTTAAAGGCGATTTAACTGTTATATTTAGCACATCCTACGACCACCTGATACCTTCCTCGTTTCTTTGTCACTCTGAAATCTATTGATATTTTTCAATATTCTTCTTCTACCCCAAAACACATTTAATGAAATGATGATTCACCCAAAGGCGGTCCATAGTTGGGATTTGAGCAACAAAATTCGGACTGTCCGCATTTCAAATTCATATTTAAAAAAAACAAAATTAGGAAAGAAAATGAAGCTTTTAGGATTTATGGGGTGGGGATTAAAATTTTTTTTTAATCATCTTTTTTTTTTTTTTCTAACATCGATGCTTAAACCAGAATTCTGCCCTTCTTTCAGTTTCTGTCTACCGAATCCTCAAATTTTTGGTCGACCCGGGGATGGGCCGGGGATATAACATTACAGGCCCCCAGGAAAATCATGCCCTGGGCCTTACTTTTCTTTGTGTTATTCTTTTTATGAGAGATTAGTAATATTGACTTCAAAACGGTATGTGTCTGTATATGTATGTATTTGTGTTTGTACTCGTGTGTGTATGCATATGTGTGAAAGTTTGTGTGTGTGTGTGTAACTTGTTGTTGTTGTTGGTGGTGGTGGTGGTGGAGATGCTGATGCTGACGGGCTTTTCTTGTCAGAGATTGAGAAGACCTATGAGCAGCCCCTCAAAACTTATAACTGTTGCTTTTATCTCGCACGAATGTCCCCACCCTACCTCTGTCTCTCTCTATCTATCTCCCCCCTCTCGCTCTCTTTCTAAATGCAACCGCCGGCCTCCTGACCACCAGGTTATACGTCTTCATGCGACTAAACTGTAACAAACTAAACAACACCCGACCATTGTTGTTGTTACTGCTGACTGGAAGCCGTATGTCAACCACCCTTATTCTTCTCTGGGTGTAACCGGTGCGAGTTGGTGGTGGTGGTGGGGAGGGGGGGGGGGGGGTTAGGGTTAGGGTTGTGGCTTATGTCACCAAAAAACAGACATAAAATAAAATTACTCACAAATAAAGATATATTTCAGAATCATATTCTATCTACCAATATGCGCGCACGCGCATGTTTTTGCGTATTTGTGTGTATACATATACATACATATGTATATATATATATATATATATATATATATATATATATATATATATATATATATATATATATATTATATACATATATATAAATATACCCTGAATCTCACTGTATCTCTCTTTATCTACCTGTCTATCTCTCTCTATGCATGTAGGTACATGTATGTGCATATCTGTATATACGTGTATACATACATATTATATGTATATATATATATATATATATATATATATATATATATATATATATATATATATACATGCATATATATATACATATATGTGTGTATGTGTGTGTGTGTGTATGTACATGCACATATGCCCATAAATACCTACATGCTTAAGAGAGATAGATAGATAGATAGATAGAGAGAGAGAGAGAGAGAGAGAGAGAGAGAGAGAGGTACAGTGAGATTCAGGATATATATAAACCTCTGTTTAAAACTAAAGAAATACACAATAAACTAAAGAAATACACAATAAACGATCTAAGGCTATAAAGATATTCTTTCCCTTCCTAAAGAAATAACTGAAATTCCCAAATCAATTGAATAATCATTGTGGTAGTGTTACAGTCTGGCATTCAAGGTACTTTTCATATTTACTGGTGAGATAGTAGTAGTCATTTGTTTCGATGTTATTCTATACTTTAAAATATGTCCATAGGTTTTATTCGAGGCTATGTATGTATGTATGTATGTATGTATGTATGTATGTATGTATGTATATATTAACTATTATATACACACATACATACATATATATATGTGTGTGTGTGTGTGTGTGTGTGTGTAATAGTTAATCCCCCAAAAAGATGAGGAAAAAATACAACGTGAGGATGTGGTAGATGCAAACTATTAACAAGATGCTCAGGGAAGGAAGGAAAGGTGGTTTTACGTTTCGAGCAAAGCTCTTCGTCAGAAACAGGAGACTACTACTACTACTACTATAACAACAGCAGCGTTGTCAATACAGCAGTAACGCACAATTATCGCTATAACAATCACAAGAACAACAGAAACAACAACAACCACAAAATCAACGATAACAACAACGAGGTCCAGCTGTGACCAAGAGAATTTGTTCAACACCACCACCACCACCACCACCACTACCACACCAACCACCACCAGCGCCACGTCCGCCGCCGCCGCCACCTTCACACACTGCCCCACCCCGCCATAGTTACGACTGTCGCTATCATACGACATCACCACAATCCCCAATCATCACCTCCACCACCACCACCACCACTACCATAATACTGCCTTACCTACAGTTACTACCAACGCCACACTGCCAACCAACCATAAAATACAACTGTTACCACCACCATCACTACCACCACTACCGACGACAACAACAACAACAACAACACCATTACCATTGCTACCACTACTATTAACACCACTACAGCCATTATCATCACTATCAACACTACCACCGCTCCCACTGCCACCTCCCCCGCCACCGTACATCGATTTGATCTCTGTCGAAAACTAGGTCGGCTTCTCGTTTCTCAGGTGCTGGGTTATCAATGTAATGTCGTGGTGTTCAATCGTTTCTCGTACCAAATTCTGAAGACATGAGGAACCTCAAAGACGACAAAAACCGTTGACATGAAATAAAATAGCTGTCTAGACCTACTATAGCCTTGGGCCGACCAAAGCCTTGTGAGTGGATTTGGTAGACGGAAACTGAAAGAAGCCTGTCATATATATATATGTATGTATATATATATATATATATATATATATATATATATATATATATATATATATATATATTATAGAGAGAGAGAGAGAGAGAGAGAGAGAGAGAGAGAGAGGTTATGAGAGGTAATGGTGTCAGTAAGACCCAGAGGTGTCAGGTAATACTGAGTAAATGCTATGGATAGACCATAGTTAAGCTCCAGCTTCAGTGATTATGCGAATGAGGAGTCCAACGTAGGTCATATATCAGCATGTGTATACGTAAAAAAGTTTTTTCAGAATGGGATAAAAAACCAAGGCTGTGAAGATTTTAGAACATTTATAAATAGAAGGTCTTACAGCTGTTTCCAGGATATTTATTATATCCCTTCCTCGGAGACGGTGTGAGAAAATGGTTAAGCAATAGTTAATTTAGATAAGATACGAAATAGAGAGTGAAGTAGAGGAATGAAAATAGATGTGAGATATGCGGGGATATTGCATTTGTAGATCCATTATTTACTCACAAGGTATTGGAATCTTATATGTATACAATTCTGCCTAAATAATGGATCTACAAATGCAATATCCCTGCATATCTCACATCTATTTTCATTCCTCCACTTCACTCTCTATTTCGTATCTTATCTAAATTAACTATTGCTTAACCATTTTCTAACACCGTCTCTGATGAAGGGATATAATAAATATCCTGGAAACAGCTGTAATACCTTCTATTTATAAATGTTCTAAAATCTTCACAGCTTTGGTTTTTTATCTCATTCTGAAATATATATATATATATATATATATATATATATATATATATATATATATATATATATATATATGAGTTTATGTGTGTGTTTGTGTTTGTACCCCCACCATCGCTTGACAAGCGATGTTAGTATGTTTACGTCCCCGTAACATAGTGGTTCGGCAAAAGAAAACCGATAGAATTAGTACTAGGCTTGCAAAGAATAAGTCCTGGGGTCGATTTGCAGTCAAATGACTGAAACAAATAAAAGAATATGTGTGTGTGTGTGTGTGTGTGTGTGTGTGTGTATGTGTGTCTGTGTGTCTGTGTGTGTGTGTGTGTGTGCGTTCGCGCGCGCGCGTGAATTAAGAGCAGGCAAAAATCTGCATTCTGAACAACTGGAGCAATGCATTGACATAAAAATGAATTCGATTTTTGAAAATAGGAAGGGACACCGCACCCTCTCCCACACAACTCAAACAAAAATGAATGATGCAACAGTAATGTCTTGGTTACGACATTGGCAGATGATGCAATGATTGTTCAAAAATCTCAGAATTAAAGAAAAATTTGTTTTTCTGTCATTGTTGTTTCTGCTTGTTTTTACTTTCACCGTTCACTTGATTGACAACCGGCTGCTATGCTAATGTGCTGTCAGATAAACAATCTTGTTTTTCGGATTTTAAACGTGTCTGCTGCTAGATTTTGCCTATCGTTTTCGTCTAATAATCTCCGTTGTTTAAAGGTTTTTTTCATTTCACGGTATTAAATGAGTGATACCCTAATCGATGTATGTTTAGTTATTTAGTTTGCAAAGGTGTTTATCATTGTCTTACGTTTTATTTCACCTCAGTAATATTTTTGTAATCAGTCATGGCTTTTCCTAGTCGAGGTTGGCTTTAGGGTTTGGAGATTACGTATCCAGTCGGTGCGAAGGATGCTTACAGGAATTGGTATGAGGAGAAAAGAGCGATGGGTAGTTGTGCGCAGGATGGGAGAAGCAACTAAAAGAGTCTCTCGTTGGTTATAGAGCAAAGGACAAGGGATGATGAGCAGTGATTTGGCTCCCTTCTACTGATTTACCAAAACGTAAGGGAGTTAGGGCTCAGGGTCGAAACACCTGACAATCCTTGGATAACGATTGATGACATCAGTTCCTCCCGGTCAAAGTTATACCACATACGTACGTATGTGTGTGTGTAGGAGTGGCTGTGTGGTAAGAGGCTTGCTTTCCAACCACATGGTTTCGGGTTCAGTCCTACTGTATGGGACCTTTAGTAGGTGTCTTCTACTATAACCTCGGGCCAACCAGAGCCTTGTGAATGGATTTGGTAGGCGGAAACTGAAAGAAGCCCGTCGTATATATATATATATATATGTATGTATGTATGTATGTATGTACGAAGGGCTTCTTTCAGTATCTGTCTATTTTGACCGGCCCGTGGCTAATAGCGGAAGACGCACTTTGCCGAAGTAGCCGCTCAATGGGACTGAACCGAAGACCACGAAGTTGGTAAGCAAGCCTCTCAACCACACAGCCAAAACAAAAATTTGTAAATAAAGGCCCTTAACTGTCGCTATGTAGACGTCCTTGGATTTCATTGTTTACGAAATTTTTATTCTAGTTTGTGAACTACGAAGTGAGTCTGGCCATCACACATTCTACGTTGCTCCTCTCTTTCTTTCCTACTCCCCTTCAGCCTTGCATGTTTATCGGTGTTAGCATCTTGTGAAATCCGATCGCACTTATTAATGTTCTAAGAAACATCAACAAAGCGAACATGCTGCGGATAGGTGTGCATGTACGCGCATGCGTTTGTGTGTGTGTGTGAAGGTATATTTTATGTATATGTGATTGTACATGTGTGTAGTATGTGTGCGTGAGTGTATGCATATTTATGTATGTACCTATGTATGTAGGTATGTATGTGTGTATGTATATGTATATGTGTGGATGTTATGTGGGAATCGAAAAAACGAAAAAAAATGGTGGGAGACGGAAAAATTTGTCCAAGCAGACATTATGCCGAAGATAATTGTGTGTGTGTGTGTGTGAGTGAGTGAGTGAGTATGTGAATGAATGAGTGAGTGAGTGAGTATGTGTACGAAGTTAAGAGTGGAGAAAGTTTAAAAAAGAAAGAAGAAAGAGAGAAACTGTGATTACTAGAAAGAGGAGAGAAAAACTGAGCAAAATAGAAAGAAGGAGAGACAAAGAGACTGACAGAGAAGACGATAGATAGATAGATAGATAGATGAAGAGTAAGGGAGACAGTGAGAGAGAGAGAGGCAGTTAGTTAAGAAGAGAGAGGAGAAGATAAAGAGATCACGAAGTGGGAGGAGTGACCGGAAGGGAGGTAATTCTAATAATGTACTTTTAAGCCGTTGCCACACATGCCAGTTGCTGCTGTTATGAACGAAACGTGTACGGAACGAACGGCTGTTGTCTGCGATGATGTAATAAGACAACTAGTGTATCGTATATACATGTTTACATCAGCGCGTACGTAAACACATACCTATACCTCCATCTATCTATCTATCTATCTATCTATCTATCTATCTATCTATCTATCTATCTATCTATCTATCTGTCTGTCTGTCTGTTTGTCTTGCTTGCTCATTCTTGATCTTCAACTGAATCATAACGTAAGTACAGACGCACTTCGGCAAAAGGTCTTTATTTTCTCGGAATGAATGGTCTCTAAGTGCCTTTCCACGTATTCCCTTGTTTACGCCTTTTTTTGTTTTGTTTTGTAAATGCTGGACACACGCAAACACTCACACGCACTCACAGACACACACGCAGTCACATAGACACATACGCATATGTTTGCCTCTGTGTGTGTGTGTATATATATATATATATATATAAAATTTAAGGAATGGAGAAAACGCATGTTATAATTGCATACTTTATTCCTACATATGTTTCAAAGGATTACAACCTGTGTGATCCATAGGGATCTGTGATGTTAAAATTGTAACCTTCTCTTCAGGGAATGCATGGGAATCATCTTAAACGTAAGACTTTATGATATATATATATAAATATATACGGGAAGAGTTATTCTCTTTTAGTGCTTTATTGATACACTCACCGGTTCGATTTCCACTCATTTTATTTATTTCGCACAAACATACATACATACATACATACATACATACATACATACATACATATATATATATATATATATATATATATATATATATATATATATATATATATATATATATATATATATATGCATGTATACGACGGGCTTCTTTCAGTTTCCGTCTACCAAATCCACTCTCAATGGTTTGGTCGGCCCGAGGGTATAATAGAAGACACTTGCCCAAGGTGCCATGCAGTGGGACTGAACCCGGAACCATGTGGTTATGTGGTTGGGTAGCAAGCTACTTACCATACAGCCACTCCTATTTATTTTTTCTAAGATTTTCGTTCCCTCTTGCGACTTCTTCATATATGTATGTATGTATGTATGTGTTTGAGGGTGCGTGGCCTAGTGGTTAGGGTGTTGCACTCACGATTGCGAGATGGTGGTTTCGATTCTCAGACCGGCGGAGCGTTGTGTCCTTGGGCAGAACACTTCATTTCACGCTGGTCCAGTCCACTCAGCTGTAAATGGGTCACTCCTGCGACCGGCTGCCTTCCCATTTCAGGGGCAAAGTTGGCCGACGCACCTCGCCAGCAGAGTGGCCATCAACCGAAAGCTAAACGAAGGCGAAGCGCATTGTCACCAGCGGGGTATAATGACATCCGATAGCTTGATCGGCACCGTGATTCTATGAAATATACATACATACATACATATATACATACATACATACATATATATATACATACATACGCACACACACACACATACATACATATATATATATATATATATATATATATATATATATATATATATATAGGTAGGCACACACACACACACACACACACACACACACACACATGGGTTTTACCCTCTCTCTTTTACACGCATTCACACACATGCTGTTTGCACCGCTTCCCTCTCACACACACACGCATGCGTGCCCATACAACCGAAATAGTTGCTGCTGTAAAAGTTACATTTATTGACTGACGTAACCTTGGCAACTGACCCAGCTGACCGAAGTATCGTCAGTCAACACAACATGTGACACACTTCCTGCACTCTCACCTTACATCAACACCACCACCACCACCACCACCACCAACACCACCACCACCACCGCCGACGCTTCTACTTCATTACATTCTCTAACCTCCCCTTCCGCCTCATCACCCCTTGTTTTCCATACACTGTGAATGTGTGTATATGCATGTGTTGAGTTGTGTGTGTGTGTGTGTGCGTTTATAAATGCGTGAGGAATTAGTCTGGACAGTGACCTCATTTATGACGTGGTGGTGGTGGTGGTGGTGGTGTGTAGTGGTGGTTGTGGTGGTGGTGGTGGTAGTGTGTGGATGTATGCGGTTAGAATAGGGATTACTGCTTACTATGGTTGTCCCTATTCATGATGTTACACTGGTTTTCTTTGACCATATGCCTGTTAATCTAGCAGATATTTTTTCACATATAGTCAAAGTCGCTCCAACCTCGACTGTCCTGTTTCGTTTTATTTATACGTTAAACTTGTTTACACGCAAAACCCACGCAACGCACACAACACATTCACTGTTTTGACCTGTGCTGCTACATAATGTTTGCGGTCAATAAAAAAAATCATCATCATCATCATCATTATTAGTGGTTAAGGTGTTGCACTCACGATCGTTAGATCGTGATTTCAATTCCTAAACCGGGTGGTGCGTTGTGTTCTTGAGCAAAACACTTAATTCCACGTTGATCTGTTATCATTTTAACACCTGACGCGTGGCACACCTGTGTGCACCTGTTCAGACAACATCGATTTGATGGAGAGAGAGAGAGAGAGAGAGAATGTATGGCATCAACATTTGATCCCTATAAACAAATCATTTGTGCAGGTCGTTCGGCAAAACCTGTAAACCCATAACAAAATTTTTTTTAAATGTCTGTCAAGTGGAATTTGAGGAAGGTTGGGCCGCTGTTTTTAGCAAGTCATGTGCCACCAATGTCATCACCGTCATTGTTGTTGTTGTTATTGTAGCTGGTTAAATGTCAAGGAGTAGTAGACTAAATATTGGTCTAGATAGTTCTTTCTGCTTGGTTCTGTCAATTTGCAACTTGCTGTGTCAAGGTACGTTGATGACAGACTTGCCAAATATTCTGTTAATTACAAGACATGTGCGGTAGTGTTCCATCATCATGTCCAGTCACGTGCAAAACTTGTGATTAGGACCAGGTGTGAAATAGACTATGGTCCCTGTTAAATATAGGTTACATTTTAAATATGGAATATAGGCTGCATTTTAACGAATTATAGTTCTTATTAAATATAGGCTACATTTTAATTGATAATAGTTCCTATGGAATATATCTTTATCTTTTATCTGTTACTTGTCTGAGTCATTGGATGGTGGTCATGCTGGGGCTCCATCTTGAAAGGCTCAAACAGATTGACCCCAGTACTTCTAAAATCTGCTGTTTTACAAATTCCACACAAATACAAAGTCCACACAAATAATACCATATCACAAAAATAAATAGTAATGAACAATGTTGTGAAAATTTTTATCTACTTTCAAAATATGACATCACTGGATATCTGAGCATGATTTCCTTTGAACTACAGGCATAAGGCCTGAAAGTTTTGAAGGGAGGGGCTAGCCTAGGACATCAACCCCAGTGCTCAACTAATACTTATTTTATTGACCTCAAAAAGAATAAAAGGCTAGTCGACCTTGGCAGTATAATATTTGTGCATAATTTCAGTATACAAAACATAACAAAGATATGCATAGATATTTCCTGTCCGGTTTCAACTCTAATTGTTGTGTATCAAGTTTCATTTAATGTTTTTGGTTAATTTCAAATGCAATAATATAATACAAATATATATAGGTTATTCCTATGATGATAAAGGGGTTAGTATTCTGAACATAAACACCTTGCTCTCTCTCTCTCTCTCTCTCTCTCTCTCCCTATGTCTTTCGCACACTCATATGTACATACATACCCACATGCACAGACACACACTCACACTTATGTTTGCTTATATTTATGACTGAAATAATTATTCATTCATTTATTTATTTATTTATTTATTTATATCATTTTAATTTCAGACAGCTGTTATCTTAATTATACAACAATGAATGTTATTGATGGAGTTGAAAGCATAATGAGAACTCTGCCAACACTGGATTCATACACATCAACATATTTCACCTTTCCAGACTCTCAAACATCATCACAACAACAACAACAGCAACAACAACAACAACAACAACAGCAACAACACTTGCAACAATAGTAACAACAAATATTACAATTATAAACTGCTGTGATATACTACACTAATATATTCTTGTACTGCAATTATATCAGTCAAAGGTAAGGAGAACAACTTATATCTAAGTCATTATGTTTCTCTGTATATATTCCACTGTTACATTTCTTTAATTTTTCACATTTTCCTTTTCCTTTCTTTTCTTTTCACGTTCTTGTTCTTGTTCTTCCAAATTGTGTCTCTTATGATATATATATATATATATATATATATACCAGTACTGACTGTTGTTTATCTCCTGGTCAGCTTTGACGAAACATAATGTTACTAGGTTCAAATCTCGTCAGAGTGCATGTTGCTATTTTACAATGCATGATACCATTTACACTTAAATTTTATAATTTAATTACTTACTAATTAACTAACATGATTAAATATATAATTATTTATATATATATATATAATATTTTTGCTTTTCAGATTCACTACGTACATATCTTTCCATTCCAGTAACAAGAATCTAAATTTAATTAATTAATTATCAAATACAAGACAACTGTGATTTTAATTTTTATATATATTTGCTGCATTTCACGAAGTCAAAATGGTTTCAAGAACATCGCCAAATGTCTTAGAACCGTCTCTAACGGTGAAATTCTTTGGAGCTGGTACAGCTGCTTGTATTGCTGATTGTGTGACATTTCCACTGGACACAGCCAAAGTCAGGCTACAAGTGAGTGTCTGTTTTCCCAATATTCTGATGAGCTTTATAACCTCGATTGATTTATTTTTGTTAATTAAATGTAATCACCATAATTGCTACTAACATTACCATCACCATTACTTTTATTATTGCCACCACCACCTCCACCACCGTCACTATCACAACTACCGCTACCACCATCATCGTTATACACTACCATCAATGTCGTCATCATTCTCATCACCGTCATCACCACTATTTCCATTACCGCCGCTGCCACCGCCACCACCACCACCACCACTACCATCACCATCATCATCATCATCTGTAGTAGCACTGAAAACTGCATCAAATTCCAGATTTTACCAGAACAGAAAAATTTAACACAAAATTCTTCATATTTATTTTCAAAGATTCAAGGAGAAACTGGAAACAAAACCAGCAAACTCGGAGTATCGCCAACGACAGAGAAACAGGCATTCAAATATAAAGGACCAATTGGCACAATCAGAGTGATTATTCAAGAAGAAGGTGCACGTGCTCTTTATAATGGCATCATTCCAGGTTTGCAACGACAAATGTGTTTTGCATCTATTAGAATTGGTTCCTATGACAGTTTTAAAGACTTTTATAGTCGTCTTTATGGAAACAGTAAGTCTTATATTTATCTTTTACTTGTTTCAGAAATTTCTGGCCTAATATCTATATTAGAAAGTATTATTATCATTATTATTATTATTATTATTATTATTATTATTATTATTATTATTATTATTATTGAAAGCAACAAGCTGGCAGAATTGTTAGCATGCCCTGTGAAATGCTTAGTGGTATTTCGTCTGTTTTCACATTCTGAGTTCAAATTCTGCTGAGGTCAACTTTGCCTTTCATCCTTTCAGGGTTGATAAATCAAGTACAGCCGAGCACTGGGGTCAATGTAATCGACTATCCCCCTCCCCCAAATTTCAGGTCTTGCGCTTATAATAGAAAAGATTATTATAACTATTAAGTTGAGAAAATTAAGTACCAGACAATTACTGACTAGATGTGATTGACCAACCCACTTTCCCCTAAAAAACTGCCAGCCTTGTGCAAAAATTTGAAACCATTGTTATTGTTGTTGTTGTTGTTTCCCAAATGCTAACCTATATTTTCTTCCTTCATCTAGATCCCCAAAAGCAACCATCATTTATTGCCAAAATGTCAGCTGGAGTGACCTCTGGTGCGATCGCCATCATGATTGCCCAGCCCACCGATGTTGTCAAAGTGCGTATGCAAGCACAAAAAGCTGGTGTACCAGCTCGTTACTCAGGCACAATGAATGCATATAAAACTATTGCCACCACGGAGGGTGTCCGAGGTTTATGGAAAGGTAACAAAAAAAATGTCTTTTTAATTGGTCATCTCTAAATTCTAGAAATTTCAAATAAAATTAAAGAAAAAATATTCAATCTTATCATCATCATCGTCATCATCATCATCGTCATCATCATCATCGTCATCATCATTTAACTTCCATGGTAAGAGATGAGGAGCAAAGTAAGAGCAGTGAATGGTGAACATAAAAGTGGGTAACAAAATTTTAATTTTGTTTTGTTTTTTGTCAGTGAATGTTATTTCCTATTTAGCTTCTATTTAGCCCAGATCTTATCTCCTCCATTCCTTAACTCTTGTATACACATACACACATACATGTTCCACCCATGCCAGCATGGAAGGCAGACAGTAAACAATGATGATGATGATGATGATATATATATATATATATAGGTATTTAAAGAAAAATTGTTTTAAATCCAAACAAGTGAATGTGGAGAAGAAATGAAGTTGGGAATGTAGAGTATAGTAAAATTAATTTCAAATTAATCAAATTTTAAAGGAATTAAGTTTTTTCAGCTACTCTTTTCTATCTTAACTTGGAGGTCCATGTAATGTCTAATATCTTATTTGTCCTTGCTCCATGGGTTTTCTTTCTTTTGCATTCTTTCAGGAATGGTTCCTAACATTGCCAGGAATGTTGTTATCAACTGCTCAGAGTTGGTCACCTATGACATTGTCAAAAACTTCATCATCACCAGAAATATCCTATCAGACAATTTACCCTGTCATTTTGTGTCAGCAATAGGAGCAGGTTTCTGTGCCACTGTAGTGGCATCTCCTGTAGATGTAGTGAAAACCCGTTACATGAATTCCAGTTCTGGCCAATATAACGGAGTCTTAAGCTGTTCTTCTCAAATGTTTAAAGAAGGTGGTTTTATTGCATTCTACAAAGGGTGAGTGACATTAATTCTTTCTGTTCTTCAAATGGTTTCAATCACTGGCCTGTGACCATGCTGGGGCAGTGCATCCAAAAGTTCAGAGTCATACCGACTGCAGTACTTACTTCCTGCACTTTTTATTGACTACTATTTATTAAATAACTAAATCATCTTTGGATGACTAAAGAGATGCAACTGAATGCACAAGCATTATATATATATATATATATATATATATATATATATACATACATATATATATATATATATATACATACATATATATATATATATATATATACATACATATATATATATATATATATATATATACATACATACATATATATATATATATATATATACATACATATATATATATATATACACATACATATATATGTATCATATATATATATATACACATATATGTATCATATATATATATATATATATATATATATATATATATATATATATATATATACACACATATATATATATGCATATATGTATGTATATGTATATTTATGTATGTACACACACACACACACACATATATATATATATATATGCATGTCTGTATGTATATATAAATATCTTTGTTCTCATTTCAGATTTTTTCCTTCTTTCCTGCGACTTGGTTCATGGAATATTGTTATGTTCATCTGTTATGAACAAATCAAGAGACTCCTGACCAACAATAGGCAAGTGTTGGCTCATTAGATATCACCACCACCACCACCACCACCACCATCACCACCACTACCACTACCACCACCACTTTATCCAGCTTTCATTGACCTCCCTTACTTTATTATACCACTACGATGACGATGACCACCACCACAACCACAACCATCATCATCATCTCCTCCTTCACCACCACCATCTTCATCATCATCATCACCATTAATAACATACTACTGTTTACTTGAATCGGTCAATGCCTCTTCTTACTTCCATTGTCTTCTCCTTTGTATATTCTGACCAAGAGAAGAAAAGAAGAAATGAAAAAATAGAAATAAAATATTTAAAAAAAAAATCAAAAATTAAAAATAAGCAAAAGCTGTTTTGTGTCCTTTGAAGAACTATTTACCCAAATGCAAAGATGAGGATTTAGCAAACATTGTTGTCTAAGAATCGATTTGAAAGTTTCATCCAAAGGAACAGTTTTCAGTAACACATTAATACTAACTATCACTCCTCCTCCTCCTTCTCTTCCTATTACTGCTACTGACACTCTTGTATTTATATTTAAAAAAATTTATTTTATACTACGATTGGTTGAACACACAAATCAATTGGTTCATTGAATTTCTGACATTGAGAAACACAGACAGAGATAGAGAGGGAGACAATTTACATATTTTGCCTGCATACATGCATATATATATATATATATATATATATATATATATATACATATACATATACATACATGTGTATGTACATACATGCATGTACACCTGCATCCATCTTGGGCTTGCAAGCAAGTTTCTGTCTCTCAAATTCCTCTAACAAGGCACTGATCAAATCAAGGCCAAACTTCATGACACCAACCCAGAGTGCCAGAGGCTAAGCACTGGAATCGAACCCTGAATCCTTCTGGTTGCGAAATGAACTTCTTGACAACGCAGTCATGTATGGTTGTTGCTAACCCTTCTACTAATACAATGAGAGAATGCCGGTGAAGTCCCTTTGCTCTCAAAACAGTATTTCCTCACTTGAACTGGAGAAAACAAACGACACACTTGTGGCATATAATAAAATTTCTTTGCTGTTGTTGCTGTTGTTGTTTAACCCCAGGTCATCTCTGACTAAAGTAGTCCAGTCATGATCACTTTGTCATTTTGTACAGAGAGGATTACATGGTCCTTTGTTTGTTTTTTATTGGATGGTAGGGTGTGATTTGAGAGAGATGTAGCTATTATTTCTTGTAGGCTGAGGTATTTGTTGTTGTTTAGCTCAGATCAGCTCTATTTGATCAACAGATCTATGATTCATAGTCATTCTAGTTGTGACCATCCCACCATAATCTTAGATATAGTGTACCCAAGATCACAATCCAATGTGCCCTTCCTTTTTTTTAAGAAGACAAATTTGCTTTTCAAAACTTTCACCATCTCAAATGAAGAATGTATCTACATGGAAGATATAATCAGAAAGATGGTTTGTTAACGAAGCAGTTTGTAGTTGCACAGCCATCAAATCAACCCTCAATACAGCAGACCCATGCACAACAATGTTCCAGCCATGACCAGCCCATCTATTTTCAGACACATTTCTCTTATGTAAGACTCTGTTATCCCATTTATCATTTATGATAAGTGTTGATTTGAGGGACATTTGGCTGCTGTTTTTTCTAACAGATCAAGCAATCCACACATAGATTATGCAGTGACCATAAAAGAGGTTCTGTCCTTTGGATTCTTGATTCTAAACATTACTCTGTTGATATGCAGAGATACATACACATACACATAAACCATAGTTTAGTTTGTTCAAACTAAACATTTACTATGTGAATCCCACTTATCTGTGATCACTTGAAGCAATTTTGGCCCCAAACTCTTGGACATTCCTCCTCCTCCTCCTGTTCTTCTTACCAATGTATATGCAAACCAAAATCCATATGCTAACTGGTTTAACACAATTGCCTGGTCCTTATGGAGCATTTAGCAGAGTTCACATGGTATCAAGTCTCTGACCCAGAAGAACCCCCAACCCACCCATCTTGCCAAGCCTGGTCCCCCATTGAAACTACATGTTTTTTACTATTTCTAATTTATATCCATTTTCCCTGTAGATGTCTAAGCAGTACCTCACCCTCAGCTCTAGAAGACACCCGCATAACTCATATGAGCATTACCTCTCTACCCCTTTCCAACACCTGCCCTTTGTCAAATGTGTTTAAATCATTCACACACACAGACACGTGCACACATATATAAACTTACACATGCACATACACACATATATTCATACAGAGACATGGCAACACAAAACATACAAACTTACAGACACACAAACATACATTCTAAAGCAGAAGCATGCATTGGGTGCAGCAAAAATACTCCCCAGATTCACCATTCTTGGTAAACAGTTCAATAAAAAACACAAGATATGTGTAAAGCTAAACCACAATTGATAATTAGTAAAAGATGGTAAGACATTAGCTACATGAAAACATCATTATTAATTATCTACCTTCAGTAGTGCAACTTCAGTGGGTATTTAAAATATGGGAGGTGTTTATGCTGTGCATCATCTACAATCACAAGTATATAGCATAATTATAAAACTACATTCGCTTTCTATCTGTTTGTCTGTCTGTCTCCCTCTCTCTCTCTCTCTCCCACCACACACATATTTGAACAGAAAGAAAGCTCCCTCAAAATATGTAAGGGAAGGAAAATGACTTAATGGAACCTATTTTTTCTGTCTTGCTGAAGAACCCTTTACTGGTATCATGTGATTCCTTTACCTGATTCTCTACCCTCTGTTTATGCTGGAACCAACTCCTCTCTTGCTACAACCTCTCTCCTTACTCTCCATGTTTCCTTATCTCCTGTCTGAATACATTTCTCTCATGTGAAATATGTTCTGTACCTCTAATCACACAGGATGTTTGGAAAACACTCCAGCCAAGCATAGCTATGACTGCGACGACAACAACAACAACAATAGCAAAGTCAACTGCACTGTAATATTCGAGGCTTTACTACAACCATGTGATGATGACAACAACTGCAAGCATGATGACGAAATGATAATAATAATAATAATAATAATGAAGATGATTTCTTTTATTGCCTGTGAGCGTTCAAGATATTGGGGACCATACAATGCAAATGAGAATGATAAATGTCGAGGAATTTACATTGATTAAAAGACTGAGAACAACAATGGTAATTAATTAAAAGAAAAGAGCAATAGCTAACAATGTAACGCAACAATATAACAAGGAACTGTGGGATATGTGGAGTAAACAGGTGAGGTCAATGATGACGAGAGCAATAATTAACAATACCAGACAATAATGATGAAAACATATCCTAAAGTAATAATTAATAAGACATGAAATCAATAACGATGAAAAGACATTATCACTGGATGATGAATTTCTGCCATTGATTTTAGAGTGTGAATGCCCTGTTGTTCAATTGACTGGACAATTTACTCATTGAATTAGTGAACAACATAACTGTGTATTCCACAGACATGCATGCCGTTTATATAATTCTCAGACATGATCAGTGTGATGCAAATATGATAAGGTTAGGCCTTTGGACTGCTGGTACACTCAACCAGAAGGACTTCTCTGTGGTTTCTGCTCACTGAAATTACACTCACAAAGCCTGGAATGACCCAAGGCTGTAGTAAAAACATTTGGTCAAGATGCCACAATGTGGGATTGAACTCACCGCTTGGCCACACATACATCTACACATTGAAATAAATAAAGATAACAATATAACAAAAAAAAAAAACAACAACAGTGGGATTTATAGTCAGTAACTGATATGGATTGTGATGACTCCTCCAATCCATACCAGGTTGAAAAGTGGATGTAAAATGATGATAAAATAACCACAATGTTTCAAAAAAATACAAGAAAGGATCTCCATAACAAATGGGGTTTCAGATGATTTAAAGTACCTAGAATGCTCCTAGAATTAAGTACTGAGGTTAATTTCATCAACTGCTTCCAAATTACAGACCTTCAGTATAAGACAGAAATTTTTTTTTAATATCATTATCTAATATAGACATTTCTTAAACACCATGTGTTTATATTAAACATAAAATTGATGTGATTATATATATATATATATATATATATATATAAGCAATGTTAATTCTCTAAATGAAGTATTAACAGTAACTGCACGATAAAGTGTAGTATATTGCCACTTAAGTGTGGCTGACCCCTAGGGGTGGATGTTACTGTTGCTTTTAGCCCCAGGAGGACATCTCCTCCAGTTGGCTTATCGACACACGACTGTGTCCTGTTTGCCAGGTGAGAGGGATAACTTCCCTTGGCAAACAGGACACAGTCGTGTGTCGATAAGCCAGCTGGAGGAGATGTCCTCCTGGGGCTAAAAGCAACAGTAACATCCACCCCTAGGGGTCAGCCACACTTAAGTGGCAATATACTACACTTTATATATATATATACATATATAATCATTCATATCATATTAAAAAATACAGAAAGCATATTTGGTATTTTATACTTTATAAAACATACACGTGTTTCAATAAGTTAATTTTTTCTTGAAAACTATATAATCTTATCAATACACCTCATCGGTGTTTAGCAAAAATACAAAATATAATGTTAAATTGCTCAACATGTATTCCAGTCTTGCAAATTATCATCAGAGGGGTGACGGAACCCAGGTTTGAAGGTGAAAATAAACAGATTGAAAAGTTAAGACCACACTTTATCATACAGCTATAGACAAATACAAATACTCATAAACATTCCTTTACATATTCAGTTGAGAGGAGTGAAGGAAAGTGACTACAGTAGCATCAACAGCCCCAACAATGGCAGCTCCAGCAACCATGTATGATTTTAAAAGTTTGAAATCCAAAATGTTTTCTGTATTTTATTAAATACTATTATGTGACTAGTATTCCACACACTGGCCTATCCCATGATTTGATGCTCCTCTAGCATAACTGCCTTGGGCATTGGAGTAGAGTATGAGTCATACTAATGAACCTAAACTGTAGGTTCAAGTATTAACAGTTTAAACTCTGTGCTGGTACACCAGCAAGTGTAGCTATAAAGACTAGTGATAGTCCGTGACACTGATGATGGTGATGATGATATATAACGTACTGTTCTGTTATTGGTAGTCAATATAAAAAATGTCATTCATCCACCAAGAGATGAATACCATTTAATAAACTCATGATTAAAATGTCAGCTACTATAAGTGTTTATGAAATGATACACATACACACATGTATGTATGTAGGTGATTTTTCTGAGTCAAGCCAGTTGCTAACCAAGTGGGAAGAATTTTGAGTTAAGGGAATACACAGTGTTTGCAAATAAGTGGTTGAGTTGGTGTGCTAGTTGAACTGTCGATGCATACACTCAAGCATATATATGTAGGCGTGCATAATGTACGTATGTTTGTAAATGCATGTATATATATACATGTATGTTTGTATGTATATATATGTACATATGAGTATGTGTATAAATAAAAACTAACCACCTGTTTTATCAGGGCTCCATGCTGGAATAATGTTGGAGAGAGAATTACGTGATATTACAAAAGTTACACATTTTCTTTTATTTTCATTTCACATCAGCATTAATAACTTTTAAAAAAGAGCTTTATATAATTAAGACAAGGGGAATTACTCTTGATAAAGCAAAGTGGAAGTAACACATACATAAAATTATGCTGAATATAGGAACAATTTCACAAAAAACTCAGCATGCATGAACATTGTGTGGAGTTGGGTAGTGAATTAATACAGAGAAGAAATAACTTTGTAGAAGGCCCATGCTGCTGTGTCTATGAATAAAGGATGAGCCTGTATATTTTCAGGAGAGAGAATGAGTTAGAGAGATCCGGTGATTTAAATATTTGAAAATATTTGTTATTCTTATTTGTTTTTGTTTCTTTTTGTTTTTGTTATCATTTTTGTTGTAAAAACAAGTTTATAGCAATGGGAAAAAATATAAGAAAATATATTTTGATGGCATCGGTGTGTGCACCGATATATATATTTAAAATTTATATATTATGATGGTGTAGATATTCACATTTATATTTATAAAAGAAAATGATATAATACAAACATATATATATCTTATTTAAAAATTTAATATTTTTTAAAAGTGAATAAATATATATATTTCAATTTTATGTTTTTTGTTATGCTGATGGTGTTTCATACAAAATCAGAATTCCAGCACATAAAAGGCACTCACTACATTCTTGGAGGGGTTGGCATTAGGAAAGGCATCCAATGCTAGAAATCATGCCAAAACAGACAACTGGAACCTGGTGCAGCTCTCCAGCTTACCAGTCAAACCGTCCACCCCATGCCAGCATGCAAAACAAACGTTAAATGAAGATGAGGATGAACATAACCTTAAATTTAATTAATAAAAATAAACTCTGGAATCAATATGTTTGACTAAAAATTCTCCGAGTTGGTGCCCCAGCATGGCCACAGTCAAATGACTGAAACAAGTAAAAGACAGAAGATAAACTGCACACTAAAATAGAAAATGAAGAAAAAATTTCAAATAATGACCAACACAAGACAAATCTACTCCAAGGAAAAATATAAAACTTTATTTCACATCTGCCAAATGGTTCATCTGTTGTCTGGATTAAAAAATATGGACGACTTGTTCCTGTTTGAATATTCATCTCAGACAACCTTAATGCTGTCGTTTTGGTGTCGTATCTTGAAAAGAAAATAACATTTAGATAATTTTAGACAGAATCAATTGACAATTTATCAAGTAATTAGCATGAAAAAACGTCATAAGGGAAAAATTTATTAATTATTTCCTATAAATATATTTATTTATATTAAAGGCATTACTATACATAAATGCCTCATGCTAGGAGGGACTCTTAAAGTTAAAACTACCATAATAAATACATAATACTGAATGCGAGGAAATGCCAGTCCATCGCAGCTTTAGTCAAGAAACAGGAAGCAAGGGTGAAGACTATAAAACAATAATTACAATAGACGTAAATACAAAAGAAATAAAAAGAAAATAACATACCATCTTGACGGCGTCGTCAATTTTTTGGAACTGCCAGTTCCACTTGACATTGTAGAGGAAAGGACGGAGATCAAAGCGATTGTCATCAGGAGAGTAGCTCTCAGCATGGTAGGATGGTGTCAACACCGTCATTTTGTGACGATTTATTGAATACGAACGGAAAAAGTGTTTCACCTTGTCGGACACCTAGAAATGAGTTAGGGGAAAATAAAATTTTTTTTTAATTGGCCAAAAGACACAAATATGTAAACGGTGATGGCGACGCCAGCTGGTGACGACAGTCATGGTGATAGTGGTGATGATTATGATGATGGTGGTAGTGATGGTGGTGCTGATGATGATGGGGACGATGACGGTGGCAGTAACATCAAACAATGAGAATGAAGTCAACAATGATGATGGAGATGTTGGATAATGATGAAAGTGATAAGAATGAAGATTGGCATGATGACAATGATACTGATGATGATGATGATGCTAGCAACAGAGTCCAATGGAATAAGTGCTAAGCTTAAAAAAACCTAAGTCCTGGAGTCGATCCATTCAACTAAAAGTTCTTCAAAGCGGTGCCCCAGCATGACCACAGTATACGAATTGAAATAAGTGAAAGATGAAAGATAAAGATGAGCCCAAAATGCTTTTGATGAAGTGGGTCTGCTGAATCAGGGGACAACATTGGTGTAAAAGACTACTTACTACTTCAGGAAAGCTTTCCCCAAATTCCTCACCAGACCATATCGACATCAGCTTCACAAACATATTGTAAGGTCCACATCTCTGCTTTTTGCGAAGATTTCCAAATATTGACAGCTCCTGGTATGTCATTCCCATGTCCTCCTGGAGGAAATACAAACAGAATGTCATTTTCATTGCTGCTGCATATGTTGTTGCTGTTGCAGTTATTATTGTTACATCACTTTGCTTTTCACCCTTTCGGGATTGATAAAATAAGTACCAGTGGAGTACTGGGGTCAATCTAATTGAAACTAATGTGTCTAGATACTTTACATGAAGATGGAGGAAAAAAAAAAAAATTAAATTAATCACAGAAAAATAATTAAGAACCAGAATGAAAAAAAAAAAAAAAAAACAATTATTGGATGTAAGATCAAACAAAAGTGAAACAGGATGCTTGTCACTTCACCTCATCAGTTTGTGCCACTTTGCCATCTTCCAGTGGCTCTAATTCAGCCGTAGCAGGAGCATCAGCAATTCTGAAAGATAGACAAACATGTCACTAATGTATTCATGTAGCATTTTCATGTAGTGATTCATGGAATAATTCATATAATGCCTTCAATGAGTGTCTTCCTGTCGTTGTTCATGTAGTAATTTCATGTAGCAATCTTTATAGTGTATTCATGCAATGATTTAGTGTAGCAATCTTTATAGTGTATTCATGTAGTGATTTCATGTAGCAATCTTTATAGTGTATTCATGCAGTGATCTAAACAGTGCCAGTGGAAGCACGTGGCTCAGTGGTTAGGGCATTCAGCTCATGATAGTAAAGCTGTGAGTTCAATTTCTGGTAGTGTGTTGTGTCCTTGAGCAAGACACTTTATTTCACATTGCTCCAGTCCACTCAGCTGGCAAAAATGAGTTGTATCTGTAATTCAAAGGGACCAGCCTTGTCACATTCTGTCTCACACTGAATCACCTTTGGAACTATGGTAAAGGGTACATGTGTCTGTGGAGTACTCAGCCTCTTGTTGTTGGTATTGTTTGTGTTTGATGGAATACATGTTGAATGGAGTATCAATATGGAAAGAATGGTCTAACTTACTTCTTGAGAGAGAGCAGTTGGATATGAGACATATAGTATTCTACAAACTTCCTGAGATCCGTCTTATTGATTCCACCGATGGGGTTAATGTCAGCACTGGAGCAGTCATATTTTGTCATGTAGCCACGGAGACTGGAAATGGGAAAAATGCATCATTAACGAAACTAGCAAGCGAGTAGAATTGTTAGCACGCCAAACAAAATGCTGAGCAGTATGTCACTTGTCTTTAAGTTCCAAGTGTAAATTCTTCAAATTCCACTGAGGCTAACTTAGCCTTTCATCTATTTGGAGGTTGATTAAATAATCCACCGTTGTTCTGATAAAGATGATTGAATTTGAAGAATGACATTTTAGAAGAGGGAAATTCGAAATTTACCTTTCATCTATGTTTGCTGAACCAAGGACAAGGAGAGTTCCAGGTTTACCCCGTGCCCAGAGAGTCAGTTGGGCAAATAAATATGCTAGTACCATCCTGATCCGAGCCTGATTTCAAAAGATTGAAAAGGGTTTGTAATTAGCAGGACAAAGATAATTAAAGAAAGAAGAAATGAAATGTTTTAATGAACACTCAACATGTTGAGTTTTCACTAAAACATTTCTTCTAACTCTGTTTCCCAGCCTATTTTCCTACAGTCTCTGCAATAAGTTTCTAAAAAAATGTATGTTCCACCATTGGTTGGAAAAACGTATATGTGTAGTGTGTTTGCTGTGGAAAAAAAAAAAATTCCATAATTTCATGTCCCACTAAAAACAAAAAACAAAAAATTTTGGATCCCACGCCCTACCAAAATCTTCTCAGGCCCCACCAGTGGAGCATATGGCCAACATTGGGAATCACTGGTTTACCATGTTGAATAAATAGTTAATATGATGAACTGATGGTCAATATGTTGAATTAATGGTGAACATGGAATAAGATGACTGGTTAGCATATTGAGTTAATGGTTACATGTTAACCATTAAAAGTGAACGGGATGAATTAATTGTTAACATGTTGAGTTCTTGGTAAATGTGAATATGATGAATGGTTAACATGTTGAATAAAATAGCCGAGTAGTTCTGAGTTCAATTCCAGAGTGCAGCACCTTAAGCAAGTGTCTTCTATGATAGCTCAGGTTGACTAACGATGACGGTGATAGTCAAACTTCAGAACAAACCAAGGAAATTACCGTATTTTAACATGTATAAGGAACTCACTAATTTTTTGGGTTTAAAATTTGGAAAAAAAGGTTTTGTAAGGGATTATAATACTATCCATGTATTAGAAACTCCTATATTATTTTAACCTAATTTTTGACAAAAAAAGGCCCCTTATACACGTTAAAATGCAGTATGTTTTTAGTGGTCAGTCACAAGTCCTGTCTAATGTACCAACAGCTGGAGTGAATTGAAAACCATGAAGTTAGGAAGGAAACTTCTCAACCTCACAGCCACATCTAGACCCCATTGCATTTTAAACTCTTTAACCATTTTAACAATTCTCTTATCCCTTGCCTGTTTTTTCATCCTTAACCCTTGATAGCTCTTAATTATTTTTTTATCAATTTTCATCCTTTGAAACAATTTTTGTCCCTTATATCCCCAAGGTTTAGTTTCTGTGCCTTACCTGAACATTCTGTAAGGCCTGGTTTTCCCGATAAGTCCCACCAAACTTTCTAAACTTAGGCGTGACCGACATGGTTGCTATGAACACAACCAGAATCGTGTCCACAATAGTCTGGATGCTGATTTCCAGGTGGTAACTGAAAAATACCAATATTACAAAAGACAAGAAACCAAAAATACATGACTGACAATAACAGAATATTTTCCATTAAATGGTCGAGGGGACTATCACCAGATAGACTGGTTGAATGAAGATCTCACATCAAATGATAACAGCATATCACATATCAAGCCATCATCATCTTCATCATCATTTAATGTCCGTTTTCCATGCTGGCATGAGTTGGATGGTCTGACCAGAGCGGGAATGGCCAGGGGCTGCACCAGGTTCCATAGCCTGGTTTTGGCTAGGTTTCAACAGCTGAATGCCCTTCCAAATGCCAGCTACTTTACAGAGTGTATAGGGTGCTATTTACATGCCCCCCCCCCGCCTCACAAGTGCTTTTTAGGTGGCACCAGTGCTTTTATATATTATATATTATTGTGTCTGGGGAGAGTCATTCTGTTTTAATGCCTTATTAATTAACACACTCACTGGTTCGATTTCCACTCATTCACTTCTTTGATTTTTTTCCTAAAATTTTCATTGCTTCTTACAACCTCTTCAATATATGCTTCAACACACGAATTCACATAAAGTATCTTGCAAACTAAATACAAAAACGATATATATATATATATATATATATATATATATATATATAGCTGAGACAAATTTTCTACAGCCGGATGCTCTTCCTGTCACCAACCCTTGCTTTGCAAGTTTTTAAAGCAACATAATGCTCTCCCCTACTTTGAACATGTTTGCACAGCAGATTGTAAACTGATGAGAGAGATTTAGCTTCTAGTTTTAGCAGGTGAAGCGACCACATAGAAGTTTCCTGAATGCCTCAGGGAACCAAGCTGATTGCAATACAAGGATTAACGCCTAAAATATGTGTGTATGTTTGCATACATTTGTGTGCGTGTGTGTCTAAATGTATGTGTTTGCTTGTAGGCACTGACCTTCCAATTTGACCCGCAAGATCTGAGGCTCTCTGTTGAGTCTCAGTTGAGCTGTTTGATGATCCCATGTAGCATGTGGTAAGCAACTGATTCGCAAGTGCTTCCGGTGTGTCTGGTATCTGGTCAGAATTCAAAATCCTCTTCAGATCTTCAATAACAGTAGCATCTGCAAAAAGAAAAAAATTGAGAGATTAGCACTTCTTTATGGAGCTTTCAATATTATATATATAGGCGCAGGAATGGCTGAGTGGTAAGTAGCTTGCTTACCAACCACATGGTTTGGGTTTAGTCCCACTGCATGGCACATTAGGCAAGTTTCTTTTACTATAGCCTCGAGGCCAACCAAAGCCTTGTGAGTGGATTTGGTAGATGGAAACTAAAAGAAGCTGTGTATGTGTGTGTGTGTTGGTATGTTTATGTCCTCGTAACTTAGTGGTTCGGCAAAAGAGACCGATAGAATAAGTACTAGGCTTACAAAGAATAAGTCCAGGGGTTGATTTGTTCGACTAAAGGCGATGCTCCAGCATGGCCACAGTCAAATAACTGAAACAAATAAAAGAATAAAAATGTAATGTCTCCATTAATGAATTAAAAATTCGTTGGAAACAGGTGTCGTGAATTGACACATCAACCATCAGTTGTTATTTATTCATAAAAATATAAAAATATATATGTACGTATACAACAGCTTCCTTTCAGTTTCCATCTATCAAATCCACTTTTTGAGGCTTTGGTTTGTCTGCGGTCGTAGTTGAAGTCACTTTCCTCCAAGATACCAAGCAGTGGGACTAAACTCAAAACTGACTGACACAAATCAGCATAGAAGAAAGGACATTAAATCGATGATGATGTATATGTGTACGTGCCTGCGTACACCACAGTCTAATACAATGTGGCTGTCCCAGTTAAGTAGCTCTGAGGTCTTTTGTTGACAATGCTTGTGGAAAATAAATGTTGATTTTGAAAGTTGCAATACACATAAAACCCCGGACATTGTAGTTAACAATACATACCTTTATTGACGACTGCTTCATGCACCAAACGACACATTGAGTGTACTATACAGGCCACACTCGAACTGTCTATTCCTCCACTCAGGGGCAAGAAGAATCCATTCATTCCAGAACGTCTCAGATAGTCCCAGAGCCAACAGGCTGGACCCAAGCTGGATTAGAAATCAAATGAAGATAAAAAAAAAACCCAAAAAGGTAATAATCAGATTTCTGAAAAAGAAAGGAAATAACTGCTGGAATGTGTACCAGATTTAAAATAAGTATTGCGGCTGATTTATTTTATTAAACTTTGCAAGTAGGTACATGTTGGGAATCACTGATTATGCAAGCAAAGAAATTTCTCAGAGATTTGGTCATGAAAAGACCAGAAATCAGCAAACGGAGAAAAAGGGGCAAATGATTTATGAGGCTCACCTTATTTCTTCTTCAGGTGTGTGATACTGCCATTCTATTGGCTCATTTGTCTTGGCAAACATGTTAGTGGAGAATGAAATAGGGAGTTGAACCTGGGGAAAGCTTTCATGGTTTGTAGCCTGTTGACAAAGCAAACAATAGAAGACAATAAAATGAAAGACAACAAATGACTCTACAGTTCTATATTTAAGAGATGAGGAATTATAATAATAATAATAATGAAATTATTGTATACAGTGCTCAGGTGTATTACAACTTGTCAGAAGTGCGTATAAAGCATATGCAGTAATGTACAAATGTCTGGAAAGTGAACAGTGCATGAGTCAGATCCATGCTTGCGTGTGTATGGAAGGAAGAAAATCAGGTGTAGTGTTGGTGAATCTCATGAAGCATGGAAGTTTTGAAGGATGCAGTCCTCCGACAACTAACAACTGACGCCGGCAGATTGTTCCATACTTCAGCAACTCTTAGCATGAAAAAGTGTTTCCAAAAGTCATAGGAGCTGTGCTGTTTTCTGACTTTGTAAACATGTCCACGGGTGCCACCACCTTCATCATTGAAAATATATTAAAATACAGTCATTAAAATAATTTTATAAAAGTGATAACTTAGGACTTACTGTTAAGCAGAAACTTTTAGTCTGATTCCGGTAACTGACAACATCATCCAGGTCTACTGTGGCCACGAGAACCACCTGCAAGTAAAAAAAAACAAAACAATGATGATTGGCTAACAAATGGAGCCTAATATATAGTCACCAAAATAACAGCCAATTCTCCCTCAAATCACACCATCTTGGGAAAGAACATGTCTTTGTGTCTACGTTTGTTCCCCAACCCTACCATCACTGCATGCCGACCGGTGTTGATGTGTTTATGTCCCCGTAACTTAGTACATCAACAAAAGAAACTCATAGAATAAGTACTGTGGGCGATTCGTTTGGCTACAATTCTTCAAATGCGGTGACTGAAAGAAAGATAAAAAAAATTAAAATAAAAAAAAATAAGAGGAAAAGAGAGAATAAGGTAATAACAAAACTTACAACATCTTTGACAGAAAACTGTGGACCCTGGACAAGGGTCTTACCATTCATAGTAACTGAGGAACACCCATCAAAGTAGAGTCGGTCACCATCACAGCCAAGAAAATTTGAGTAGACATACACACCACCACCCTGTAAAGGAAGTCACAGTGCCATTTATATAGTAACCCCTGCAATATATACTAAGCTTTGAAGGTAAATGAAATCAAATGTTAAATGTATATTTATGCTGCTCCCTGGTGAAACAAATGTTTAGAAATAGCAACCATATCACCCTCAAATTCAGCATCATATGAAGAGAGACACATAGATGTGTTATGCAGGAAAAAAAAAGGATAAGCTGGTCATGGTTGGAGTGCCTTTGGTCATAGATCTGCTGAATCAGGGATGACAGCAGAATAATAACAACAATAACAATTGTATGCATGGGCAACTGCAGGAGTAGCAGCAGCAGCAGCAACAACAACAACAACAAAAACAACAAACCTTTCTTGTTGCTGACTGTATATGTTGTACTCTTATATTGGCCTTGCGTAGTTCATGGTGACTGCCACTGCTGTTCATGATAACATCAACACTGTCCTGACACAAGGAGTTGAATGGGCTGAAGAGACAGAAGACATTCAACACATCAACGAGACAATGAGGAAGCCTAGTTATACTTTGGTCAGTCTGCTAGAAACAAGCAATCAAATCTACCTCAAATCACACATCATCATCAACATCATCATTTAACATCCGTTCTCCATGCTCGAATGGGTTGGACTGTTTGACGAGAGCTGGCAAGGGATAAGACTGCACCAGACTTCTGTGTACTTTGGCACAGTTTTTATGGCTGGATGCCCTTCCTAACACCAACAACCTTGCAGAGTGGGCCGAGTGCTTTTTACATGACACCAGTACAAACAAGGCCAGTTTTGGCATTGTTTTTACAGCTTTTACAGTCTTTTACGTGGCATCAGTACTGACATCCAACTTCAAAAAATAAACACGAATAAATTGGATTTCACTTGGCTTGAGATGTCTTTTGAAGCACAGCAAATTGCCAAAGGTCACAATCACTTGTCATGACTTCTGTGAGACCCAACATCCCAACATCATGCTTCACCACTTCGTCCCATGTTTTCCAGGGTCTTCCTCTTCCACAGGTTCCCTCCACAATTAGAGATCAGTTATTTTGTTCTTTCCCTCTTTTTTCTTTCTCCCCTCCCTCTTTCTTTCTTTCTCCCACCCTCCCTCTTTCATTCATTCATCCATTCATTCTTTCTTTATTCCTTCCTTTCTTTCTGTTCGACTAAAGGTGGTGCTCCAGTATGGCCACAGTCAAATGATTGAAACAAGTTAAAGAATAAAAAACTATGCCATTTTAATCCCTAGCAATGCCGGGTATCTCTGCTAGTATTAAATGTAACGATATAACATATATTACATAAACATATATATAATCTGTATTAAGTGTGTGTGTGTGTGTGTGTGTGTGTGTGTGTGTGTGGGCATATATATATATATATATATATATATATATATGCATGTGTGCATGTACATATTTACCTCTGTGGCCCAAAAAGTTCTTCACAGGTTTCAAATCCGATGGTAATATCATCAAACTTGAGAACACAATCCCCAAACGGCACAGTTTTCTAGGAAACAAAATACACAGCAACATATTGAATCATTGTTTACACCAAGATTTACAAGTGTGGTGGTGGTGGTGGTGGTAGAAAGGATTATTATTATAAGCATCATTAAGGGGATCAGAGAGGGATGGATCACTGATTATATAACATACAAAACATCCTCTCTTACCTGGCCACAGATTTCCTGAATAAATTTCGGTAGGACATGGTCTTCACAATGTCTAATCTTCGACCAACCCGTGAACCATCGCATCTCTCGGTAGTTCCCATCATTGCACATATTCTGCTTGGGACGAATTAAAAGTATTCGCCTGCATCACAAAAAGAGAAAGCAAAGAATTCAGTAGACATTGAAAACACATAAAACACACACACTTCAACATTGAACGAATTAAAATAAGAAAAGCTCATTATTGTGGAGACTGGCACAATCAATTGGTCATCTCTACTCATCTTCAGGTGATCAATAATTTGCCTACTCACCTGATACGCTGAGAACTGAACACGGAGCCTTGAACACAGACTACTGGGCTTGCTGGTCTTAACCATTGGCTTACTGTCCGAACGGATCATTAGAAATTTAAATCAAAGAGTAAAGATGTACAAAATCATCATCATCATCATCGCTGCCACTGCCTCTGCCTCTGCTATCATCACCACCACCACTGGGGTTCAAATCTTAATCTCAAAGTGTCATTGAACCGATTTACTTTACAGCAGGAATGTTTTCAGAGTTAAGTTTCATGGCCACTGACATGATGTAATAATAATGACTTAACTGTTGCTTTTTCATGCAAATGGCAATCTGAGCTATTTACTGAGTAAAATAATGATAAAGCTTTTCAATTGTTCTTTTTTTTTTCTATTTTGTTTTGTTTACTTACTTGTTATAAAATATCACACGGCAATTGTATGCAATATTGTTGTGCAGGATCGGTCTGCAAATAAATACAAACAAGGTTGTCACGGTGATAGAAGATATAAATAGATATGAAACATTAGATCAAATTACAAAATGTCAAGACAAGAAGACACAAACATATGCACACACATGCATGCATACATAAACACAAACATAAGCACACACATGTATATACGAAGGGCTTCTTTCAGTTTCCATCTACCAAATTCACTCAGATAGCTTTGGCTGGCATGGGGCTGAAGTTGAAACTAAGCAATCAGGAAGCAAACAATGTTAGCTCACAACCAAGTCAATTCCTTTCATTGACAAGATGCGTTCTTTGTTGAATGTGAGATCAGATCTCAAAGATTTTAATCCATTTAATTAGTTGCAGGCATGCTAAGCAGTGATGACTAAACTAACGGTGTTCAGAATTATATTTAATCCTTTAGCATTTAAACCAGTCATATCCAGCCAAATTATTCCACCTGCTAAATCTGGCCCCTCACACCTTCCCTACAATGTCATTAAAAAAATAAACCATCACATTATCTGCCGAAGCTATAAGATTATTCATGATTAACTCAAAATAATGTGAATGTCTTATATTTTAATGTAGAGTTAAATTTAAATTTATCAGCTGGAGCTCAAAGATAAAAGTAACAATAAAGCAAAATATATAATGATCAGTAATAATAGATAAATAAATAATGGGCTTACATTCCAACATCACAAACTATTTTCTGACAGTCACTGTGGGTCATTATCTCAGACAGAACTTCCAAAGAATGCTGGAATGTATCTTCCTCCAAGAAGTGATCAGCACAGCTATACCCACTGCAATAACAGAAAAATGATATAAATGTATGTGAGTGTGTGTGTGTGTGTGTGTAGATGTAATCACACCTTGCTGTAGCACCCACCTCTGACCAAGACAGAAATGAACGGGGCAACAAGGCAATGACCTATAATGGATGAAATAAGAGTCTTGCATTTCAAATGGTAACGGAATTACTCACGTGATTTCTAGTTCTGGTCCCACCCTGTAGCTGGCACCTTTCTGTTTTGCTTGCCGTATACCTGTTGAAGGATATGAACAAAACATCATATCTGAAGTTTTTATCAGAAAAATCGAGAAAGAATGAAACAAATGAATAAGCTTGAGGTAGTGGGCCAACAAGAGAGTCACTCATAAATTATGCAAGAGTTGAGCTTGAGCAAGAGTCACTTATGAGTTAGGTTTGAGCTGAGGAAGAGCACACACACACACATATATATATATATATCATCATTATCGTTTAACGTCTGCTTTCCATGCTAGCATGGGTTGGACGATCATATATATATATACATATTTATGTATATATATGTGTATATATATGTATATATATATGTATATATATATCTGTATATAATAATATATATATATATATATATATATATATATATATATATATATATATATATATATACATATACATATATATATATATATATGCACACTCATATATTTACACACTCGTTCTGTATAATCATTCTCTCTCATCCTGTATGACTCCCTTCCCCATTCCTTTAAAACCCCAACACCTACTGTATATCCCCACTCCCTGATCATTTACAACCCCACCCAGTCAAGATTAAAAAATTAAAAAATAAGAGAAACGTCATTGATTTCTAAGAATAGAGTGACTGTCATTTTCCGGGAAACTAAAGTGAAACTGAAATATATATCAAGAGCAACAAGAACAACAACACTTCAGCGCCATTATAGCAATAACACAAACATGACTATCATCATCGCTACCATCACCACCACCACCACCATAGAGCCCATCCCCGTCACCACCACCACTACAACCAACACTAACAACAACAGCATCAATGCCACCACCCGGACAAGATACCATCACTACTAAGACCAGCAGCAGCACTACCACCACCACTACAACACGCCACCCTCACTGACAAGGGCACCTTCGCTACCACCACCACAACCGTCACTACCACTGCCATGGCATTCATGAGACGAAAACAAGATTACCACTGGCTTGATCGCCATCAACACTACGACTACGACGACGACGACGACGACAACGACGACGACCACCACCACCGCCACCATTATCACAACAATAACAACAACAATGCATAGTATAACCTATTAAGAAGACAAAGAATCGAAGACGGTCACTTACTCTCGATGATCCGAGTTTTATTTCCAGAGAAATCCATTGCCCACTGGTTCAGAGAACATGTAGCTAAGGTCACTTTCCGTACCATGATTGTCAAACTGCAGGCGATTTGTTTTGACAGTTCCTCGTTATTTCAGCTTACAGCTTACTTGCGTCCCTCTTACAGCTCCACTCAACCTGTCTGAACCAAAATAGAAAAGGGTTGTGAAGTAGAATGAGATGAGAACAGTGGTTTCGGTACGATAGCAAGTTCGATCGGCGTCGCTACTCTTCCGCGTGTTTAAGTCCGTTTTTCGGTTATACTTTGTTGCTAATGATATCCGGTGCGAAGTGCAAATAGAGTTACTTCCCCTGACTATCTACGCTTTCGCTGTTACTGAGATAATTATTAGAGAATAGCAGACTTAATTAGGGTGTCTGTTTCCGTTGGTAAGCAATTAATTTATATATTAATGGAAGGCTTTATAATACTAGATACTGAATGACGAAAAATCAGGTTGTGAAAGACTGTAATGCATCCTATTGTGAGGATTGCACAATCTGGGCTGACATGGAGCGAATAACAATCCACACGCAGACGCGAAATTTTATTCCACCTACACCCATACTGTGTTAAAAAAGAAATAGATTTAAGAAGCTTACAACCAATAAAGTTGATCTATCTATCTATTTATCTATCTATCTATCTATCTATCTATTTATCTACCTGTCTGTCTTTCTATCTATCTATCTATCTATCTATCTATCTATCTATCTATCTATCTATCTATCTGTCTATCTATCTATGTATCTGTCTGTCTGTCTGTCTGTCTGTTTATCTGTCTGTCTGTCTGTCTGTCTGTCTCTTTTGCCCAACCACTATGTGACGGGGACATAAACACACCAACATCGGTTGTCAAGCGTTTGGGGACAAACACAGACAACTAACAAACACACATACATACATGTGTGTGTACATATATATTTTTTCATTTTCATTTTATCTAGTTTCAGCTCATGAGCTGTGGCCATGCTGGGGCACCGCCATACATACATATATATATATATATATTTATATATATATATTTATATATATATATATATATATATATATATATATATATATATATATATATACGACGGGCTTCTTTCAGTGTCCCTCTACCAAATCCACTCGCAAGCGTTTTGGTCGGCCCGAGGCTATAGTAGAAGACACTGGCCCATGGTGCCACGCAGTGGAACTGAACCCGAGAAGCGTGGTGAAGTGGAAGCAGGTAGATCTGAAAGGGAATTGCGAACGGAGTTCAGGGTAGAATAAGATGAAAAGGGAACAACGGAAATCGAGGCACTCTTTATGGATTCTGAACCTGGTTGATACATCACCCAAATCTCCCTTATATCACAGCCCTGTTTTTTTCTTTTTTTTAAACTGATCAAGTATACCCAAATGTACAAAATGTGGTACCCAGGTTTGACTCATCTTTAATTCTGGATTTCCTCAATCAAACTTGTCATCGTTCTGAACAAACTATTCAATTATGAAATGAAAAGTTATCTTCCCCTTGTAGTGAGATCTTGATATTTAGCAATTGCATAATTAAAAGTAAAATTTGAAAACAGATATTGTTGTATTTCGAGGACGGGGTCATTTTTCAAGTATTTTCATTTATATATTCGGACTTGGCGAGTTTATTACTTTTCTAATTTTAACTCATGTCCATTGTCCGGAAATCTTTCGTCAGTGACACTTTCCGCCCTCGTATGTGCTCCTGCTCCGCTTAATCACGAATTTAGGGAACACTAAACGTCGGTATTGAATATGATACGAATGAATTGCTGAAATAAATTTTTTCTCTTAGCTGGAGAAATAAAAAACAAACAATAAAAAGCTCCCCGCAACAACCCCGAAAAAGACGAAAAAGTAAAACTAGAGAACTGGAAGAAAAAAAAAAAAAAAAAAAGAAAGAAAGAAAAAGCGGCTATGCAGTTCTTCCTGATATACCAAATTACTAGTCGGTCACGTCTGGAACGTTTATAATTGTCAGTGTTGTTCAGTGAAAACTTGTTAGCAATGAATTGCAGAGAGGAAGCGAGGTAACTCTTTATTACAAGATAATTTATCGGTAACAGTGACAGTAAACATAAACAATATGAGAAACCACTAAGTGGATCCCTTGTATGCTAAAAATAAACGTCAAACCGTCTTACCACTAAATCTGTGATCTCAAGTTAGCAAGACGCTAGATGTTTACGAGCTAGACAAATGAAAAGAAACAAACATATCTTTCTTTCTCTCATTCTTTGTTTATTCCTTTCTTCCTTTCCTTCTTTCTTTCTTTACTATGTATATTTAGGGATTAATACGCCAAAAATAGTAGTTGGTGTTAAACTTCTAATTTATAGTTTGCATCCGTCACATAGAATTAATGACCTCTACGGCTTACCATAACGTTGATTGGACATCCTGTTAGCCGGGCTCTGTTGACACAGGGTACTTATAGACGTATTCGGCTGGATTTACTCACTTCCTTTTTCCACACACATACAGATATAGATATACAGATACACGCACACACACATGTATATATACATACATACATAATACATACACACACACACACACACACACACACATATATATATATATATATATATATATATATATACAAATATTTATATATATACATATATATATATATATATATATATATATATATATATATACATATACATATATAAATATTACATATATATATTGTTTTACTCTTTTACTTGTTTCAGTCATTTGACTGTGGCCATGCTGGAGCACCGCCTTTAGTCGAGCAAATCGACCCCAGGACTTATTCTTTGGAAGCCTAGTACTTATGCTATCGGTCTCTTTTGCCGAACCGCTAAGTTACGGGGACGTAAACACACCACCATCGGTTGTCAAGCGATGGTGGGGGGACAAACACAGAATATATATTACATATATATATATATATTGCTTATATATATATATATATTATATATATACATTACGTATATATATTAATTCTCTTACGTATATATATATTTTACACACACAAACACACACACACACGGCGGGCTTCTTTCAGTTTCCGTCTACCAAATCTACTCACAAGACTTGGCCGAGGTGCCACACAGTGGGACTGAACCCAGAACCACGTGGTTGGGAAGCAAGCTTCTTACCACACAGCTACACCTACACCTATTTAAAAAGTTGTCAGTTTCTAAATTGCTGTGTTCCGCACGCCTGACAACAATGACTGGACGCCTTTCCATTTCTTGTGCCAGCATTTGATCTGGCACAGGGGAGCCGAAAGGATTACAAATCTTTTAACTGTTTTAAAGAAATTAATTTGCAGATAATTAAGTGTCCTCAAATACCACTGGCAACTAGGGTTTATCTTAGAACTTATCAGTGTTTATCAGTGTGTGCGTGTGTGTGTGTTAGTGTGTATCTGCGCGTGCATGTGTCAACGTATATTGCATCGAGTGACCCCTCCAACATCAATACCACTACCAACAACAACAACAACAAACAACCAGCTGTGAAGAAAAATGATGCAGATTGATAACCGATCGATTACTGTCAGAGAAATGAAACCTGCCCCGACTTGTTGATCAATTGACGATGAGTTGTTTGTCATTTTCTGTCTGGTTATCACGAATCAGAGACATTAGAACTGCGGCGACTGTTCAGTAATATGTGACGATGATGATGATGATGATGATGATGATGATAATGGTGATGATGATGACGACGACGACGACGGCGATGATGATGATGATGATGATGTTATTGTTGTTGTTAGTGATGATGATGGTGACGATGACAACGACGATTACGATGAAGATGATGATGAGGATGAGGCTGATGTTGATGTTGCTGCTGCTGCTGATGATGAAGACGACGATGACGACGATGAAAACGATGACGACGATGATGATAATGATGAAGACAATAACGATAATTTTGATGATGATGGAGAGGAAGAGAAGGGGGAGGAGTAGGAGAAGGAGGAAGAGAGGGGGAAGGGGAGAAGGAGGATGATGATGACCATGATATCGATGATGATGGTGTTGGCGATGACAACTATAACGACGACACGGATGATGGTGATGATGATGATGTTGGTGTCGTTATTGTTCTTGTTCATATGGTTGTTTAGCTCTAGAATAACCTTGATAAAGAACACTCCTTGGACCACCTTCCAGGTTTTGCTCTCAGATTCGTCCTTTCGCTCCAAAGATCAGCATCTCCCGGGGCCCAATAGGCTATTATGTAGAGAGAGAGATTTGACTGTTGTTTCTAGCGAGTCCTGCCATCAGGTAAAGGCTCCTTCGTTGGCTCAGTGAATACACAGCGTTTCCTTCCTTCATTGGCTGCTATTTCTAGTAAGTCGTTGCTCCCCCCTTACTCCCTTCTATTAGTAGTGTTTTTATTCAGTGGCGTTCTTTCCATGGCTATCTCGTTATATTTTCAGATGTATATCTTTTCTGCTCTGGGCTAACATTTCTGCCAGCTCGCCGCCTTTAGGCACACGGCCCGAAAATTTTGGGGAAGGGGCCAGTCGATTAGATCGACCCCAGAAAAGCAACTGGTACTTAATTTATCGATCCCGCAAGAATGAAAGGTAAAGTCGGCCTCGGTGGAATTTGAATTCAGAACGTAAAGACATACGAAATGCCAATTTCTTTATTGCCTACCGGAGGCTAAACATAGAAATGGACAGAACAAATGATGGGATCAGTAATGCGGTATGATTTTACATAAAATGTGACTTTTAAAAATCAAATAAAATATTTTTTAAAAAAATAGAATGAACAATACAGGGACAATACAAATGAAGCGATGATCAGGCCACGCTTCGATCCCATAAGCCCCGATCTATCACTGGTACCTTTTTTTTAATTCTTTTTTTTTCCGTCTATTCACACGTTTCCTTGCACGCACAACACTCGTGCAACATGCTTCCATCTCTTTTGGAACGTACACTCCGACAGACATCTCTTCTCCAGCCACACCTTCCTTCGTATTTCCTTATACCTCCCCCATTCGAATTATTACTCCCTCTCACTTCGTCCTCATCATAGCCCAGGCGTTTAGTCTTCTCATACAGTTCACCCTCGCTGTCCTTTCCCTAAACTGCTACTCCACATGATTCATTCATTTTATTATTTTATCTCTTTCTCACTCATTAGCTAACAACCAAAATGACAGCCGTCACCCACTCTCCCCCTTTCCACCTCACTCCTCCTCACTCACAGATAAAAGGCAAAATTCCGAAATGTTAGATTATTCGCCCTTCACGTTAATAAAAGTTAAAAATCTCTTCTACATATTCTAGTAAACATCATCCACAAGAATTCGACATGCTAACCAAATGGGCGAGTAATTTATGGTCCCTGACTTGTTCATTAAGGTCTTTGTCAAGGAGTTTTTGCTCGAAATATCAGGACTAAGTAAATATTATCTAAAATAACTCTCCAACACATTTTTCATCGTGATATCCTATATTTAATGTGATATCTACATAGCCACAGCCTTCTATAAAACATTGGGTTTCTACATTATCCAATGTCCTTCATTTAATTGAGACAGCTGAGATGATAAAAGGAGGATTTGGTCACTATTTGTAGAAGAGGTCAGTAATCACATAAAGGTCTCCACCTGGGGGTTTCCTGGCTGTTGTTTACAATAACATTACAATAGGTTATGGAGGTAAAGGTGCTGTTGTTGTTATAGTTATTGTGGTTGTTGTTCTTATTGTTACCTGCTGTCAATAACACTGCGAGTTGAAGCATGCATGGTTATCGAAGTGCTATTGAATTAGAAATACCATGAAGAGACTCTGGATCAATGATTAACCAGAATATCGAACGATCAAACCGAAGACTAGATAGGTAAGAGATGACGATGGTGATTAGGATAATGACGATAGCGATAACGATTATGATGAGGGATGGAACTATGTAGATAGAGCATTATGATGATGATGATGATGATGATGATGATGATGTAAATGATGAGGTTGATGATGACAATGATGATGGTTATGGCGATGATGGTGGTGATGATGGTGTTGATGATGAACGCGTAGGTTTTAAATGGTGACGATGATGACGAAGATAATGATAACAACAACAACAACAACAGCAACCTTAATCCCATCACAGTCGCAACTCACTGAGAGTGAATATATCGACTGTGTTACAATTCTCACCTCCTCCTCCTCATTGGCTGTTGTGTAGCCACAAGTTAACCCTGATCGAACAAACTTATGGTCGAAAGCAATTTGGTACAACTGGTTGGACATTTAGTTTGTTCTGGCGACTACTTTTTGACGCCAGAAACAAATATACGACTTTGCCTTTCATCCTTTTGGGGTCGATAAATTAAGTACCAGTTAAGCACTGGGGTCGATGTAATCGACTTAACCCCTTTGTCTGTCCTTGTTTATCCCCTCTATGTTTAGCCCCATTGTGGGCAATAAAGAAACAAGAAACAA